>NC_037678.1:87241447-87263433 GCF_003255815.1 Theropithecus gelada | reverse complement strand
CAAAAAAAAAAAAAAAAAAAAAAAAAAAAAAAAAAAAAAAAAAACCCATGAAACAACGACCATTACCAATGTCCAACTTACAAAGGTTACAGCATGATTTGTCATAAAAATTCAGGAGTGTCAGCGAGCAATGCAAATTGCAGGTGTTAATTACACGTTTCTCATTTTCCTGGAGTGGCTGGACTTTCCTCTCAGTTGCAGCTTTCTGATCATGCACATAATGTTTTGTTACTTTTGCTTTGATGTAATTATTATGATATTGATTTTTTAAATGGGCCCATGGTAGAAATTCTACACATATGCCAGAAAACTTCTACCATGACTTTTACATTTGCACTTCAGAAATTATCCTAAATACCCTGCTGGATCCTTGAAGTTAATTGATTTTCAGCTAGTTAATTTGGTCCACAACACCAAAATACCTCCTGCATAAATTCACTTAAGTATCAGTTATTGTGAATAGGCCTATTTATTTAGCAGAAGTCACTTTATTATGCTGTTTCAAAAGCAAAAGCACTGGAGGGAAAATATCACACAGAATTAATATAACTGTATCAACACACGAACATGAAGTGGTATAAACCATCTACATGAAAAATGTCAGTCTGCTCACAGTGCACATTTACAAAAAGTGGTAATCACACTTTACCTAAATAACAAAGTAGAGTCAACTTCCAGGAATGAGCTCCTGCCTTCTTTGAACTTGTTCTTACCCAGTCAGTTAGTAAGAATAGGGAAATGGTGATGATAAATGCATATAATAACAAGGCCACTTGGCATCAGCATAAACCTCTGTTTCATTGTCAAAGTGTTTTTCATGTTGATTACCTCATTTAAGTCACTATTACACTCACGGTGTCCAGAGTGGAGGTGTGATGAATGACCCCATTTCATAAATAAGGTGAGTGTGGTACAGCAAGGTTAAGTGGTGAGCTCAGTGCCACCAAGTGGTGAGGAAAAGGGTCATGACTGAAATCTAGTCTACTGTTTCCTGTCTCTTTTCCAGGTGCCTACTCCACTAAATAATTCTGCATAAAAATTTAGTTGATCATTAGTCAAATTATTTTGGGCAGTGGATCTCGATGTAAAAAATTAATCACCTAGCTTATCAACTAAAGCCAGATGTTGACTTCTTGAGAGATGACGCAAACTCCCAGGGCAAAGGAGGTAGAGTGTTACGTGCCTCACAGCTGTGGTATGTGCACTCTGTCCAAACCACTTATAATTCAGGTTTGTCTGTCTATTTCTCTATTTATCTATCTATCTATCTATCCATCCATCCAGCTACCTATCCATCCATCTATCCGTACATCCATCTATTTTATCCAAGCATCAAAAATGAGTAACGGTAGAATTTAAAACAATTTATCTGTGATGTTCAAATAGCAATGCAGCCAACATGATGCTTTTTGTGGTTTTCTGATATTCCCATTAATGTGATAAGCAAGGGAACTTGAGAAGAAGCAAATTAACATTAGCCAATTTCTTCGATGCCTTACAGAGGCAAAAAAAAAAAAAAAAAAAAAGAAAAAAGGATGAAAGTTCTCGGGATTTTTGGCTCATTGGTTCTGGGTCCTGATTGCTAATACATCACAGAGCCACTAGGAACCTCTGTTTTCTCATCTTTGAAATAAATGGACTTAATATGAAGTTTCTGTGGGCCTATTATTCTCGCATTCTGGATGCTGTCCCTTTCCCAACAGCTCCATCAGTGTATATTCTAGGGACCCCAAAGACGTGCCAGGCACCTGTAGGTTCAGCTCCACTGGCACTGGGAAGTCACAAAGCCTACCCTGATAGTGGGTGGTCCTTAATACTGAGAAGTAGGGTCTAGAAAGAGTGAAATGTTGCCTTGTGTCGCTCCAGCGCTAGATTGTGCTGCCATGACCCCAGGAATAGAGTCTTGCTTCAGACTCCTCAACTCATGGACTCTTCTCTTGGGACCATAGTGTCCAGTATCTTTTCAACCTCTTCTTCCAACCAAGCCCAACACACCTACCCAATTCCTGTTCATCTCTTCCCTGGTCTTTGCTTCCTATTTTCTACCTCTTGAATTCAGTCCAAGTCCCATTACTATATGAGAGGAAATAGGGTAGAACTGAATGCTCTTGTTTCTTTTTGCATCTCTATTTTCCAGGGGTGGATATCTATCTGAACCCATCACAAACTGCCTCTCCCTTAACAAACAGTCACCAGAATCTTCTAGTCAAGCACCACAGCCTAGACCTCCCACCATCATTCTAAGTCTCCTCCCTTGACATGGTTTTGCTCTGTGTCCCCACCTACATCTTACATTGCATAGTAATCTGCAGTGTTGGAGATGGGGCCTGGTGGGAGGTGAGTGAATCATGGGGGTGGATTTCTCATGAATGACTTAGCACTATCCCCTAAATACTGTTCTCACAATAGTGAGTGAGTTCTTATGAGCGCTGGTTGTTTAAAAGTGTGTAGCAACTCCCCTTCACTTTCTCTGTTGCTTCCACCATGTAAGACGTGCCCACTTCCCCTTTGGCTTCTGACATGACTGTAAGCTTCGTAAGGCCCCCCCAGAACCCACGCAGATGCCAGCATGATGCTTCCTGCACAGCTTACAGAATTCTGAGTCAATGAAACCTCTTTTCTTTATAAATTAGCCAGTCTCGGGTATTTCTTTATGGTGATGTGAGAATGGAATAATATACCCTCCCATACTGGACCATCCTAATGTCATGATTAGATGATGATGCCTGAAAATGTGATAAAATATGCTTGTATTTCCTTGGCCACAGCCCTTGATCATTCTCTGCCTTAACATCCCTTCTGTTTTCCCTTTGCTCAGCTCATCTGTTTCTCACAACTTAGTGTGGGCCACCCATGATCAAGGCCAGCATGTGAAATACAGAGAAAGCCATTCCATCTCACCAGGATATCCAGATGTGAGGATAAAATGAAATAGCAAGGATGGACTGCTTTGAAAGTCTTAAAAGTGAAATACAACTTTGAGGTTTTGCTATGTGGTAAAACCATTTTTTAAAAGATTAAAATTTCAACAGCCTTCAGAAGGTTTTTTTTTGTCGAAAAACATATTTACTTTTCTTTATAAGGACAAAAACAATCCCTCTCAGACTCAGTGCGTGTGGATTCTTACTATAATTTAACTAATGTGGGTAACATTTGGCATGTTCTAGAGTCTTTCACAGCTTGCCTTGGAAGAGTATATGGATTAATTTAATTTTTTATAGCTTCCATTTTTTTCCAGTAGAGTTAGTCAATGTGTTTATATTTTATTTGACACTAGTTTAAGAAATTTATACAGTCAGCAGCCATTTCTTCAGTGACAGAATTCTTTTATTTCACAGTCAGTAAAATTTTAAGATGTCACAATGCCTTTGGGCTAATAATATTTTGTCCTTTACATCCAGGTTCAACTCTGTGGAAGTAGATATAGGTGAGCACGGCATGATTTATGACATTTTTGTAGCCATAGTTTATTAGCAAATATAGGTCAAGATCTAAAACACCTTTTTTTGCTAACAATTTTTGGATAAAATTTGATAACAATTTTTGATTTAAAGGATTTTGTGACTTGATAACAATTTTTGAGTCAAAGGAGGATGCTTACTGGTTCTTGCCACTCCTTAAGAGGGCAGGGGAAGTTGAGAAAAATTTGGAGTCAACCAACCACATATGTTGTCCCCAGCAAGCTGCGAAGGTGAAGAATTATGGCACTGATTTCTGACCAGCTCACCATAACATGGGAAGCGAAGATGTGGTGGGAAATAAAATATTCCTCTTTGTTTTCTGCCACTAGGTAAGGTAGTTCTTATTGTCCTCACTGGATAGATGCTGTAACTGCTGCTTGTTAAATGCGCATGGGCTGGTCAGACATTCTGTGGCAGCTTGAGTCACTGTCATGACCACAGTGCCAGACTTCCTCTAGCTGTTTGGCTTCGCAGTGGCCCCACAGAAAAGTTTAGGAGTGAAGTTAGAAGAACGATAAAATAATGATAGGTAATACTCATTTATCAGTTTCTATTTTTCAGGCATTATTCTAAAAAAATTAATTTTAAATTAACTTATTAATATGTACTACAATTCTAGGAGCCAGTAGATAATTCTTATTTCTATTTCATAGATGAGGGAATTGAGGCAGAAAAAGTTTAAGTAAGTTGCCTGAAGTTACACAGATAACGGGTGGTCATTTTTCAGCTATTGCCACATAATAAATAATCACAAAATTACAATGTAATACGATAATACAGAATGATTCTCACAATGGCGATATATAGACATATGAACTACACACATTCATGTGTATGTTTGTGTTGGTATTATCCAAAGCAGTCCCTCAAATGTCTGGGATTTTCATTATACTTCTTATAGATGATGTGTGGTCAATTGAGGTTCGGCGAATCTAGACTGAGAATGGATGGGAGCTTCTGATTTAGGCTGTGACAGTTGGGGCAGCTGGGCTTTGTACCATAGGTTGGCTGGGGCAATTCTGTTCCACATGTTTCTTATCCCCTGTGGACTAATAAGTTACCAAGCCAATAGTCTCATGGCAGTGCCAAGAGCAGAAAGTGAAAACGCACAAGGTCTTACAAGACCCAGCCTTGGAACTAACCTAGCCTCACTTCCAGCATCTTTCGGTAAGCCAACAGAAGTCACAGAGCCAAGGAAAAAGTCAAGGAATCGGGATGTACTCTTTTCTCACAATGAGACCATGGCAAGGATATAGGTACACAGAACCACTGAGAACGCAGGCCAATGGTTCGGTTCATCATGTGATAAAAGAGACTTGAACTTGGGCCATCATGTTCCATAGTCCTTGCTCTCAAGTGTAATGCTGTATTTCCTCTCAAGGGATGCTTCTGTTTCTTCTCTTCATGGAGAGATATATTGTAAGGAGCCTTTTTTGAGAAATGAGGGATAAAAAATCAGGCCTTCTCTAACATTTGAGATTTAAGTTGAAATAGGAATTCTACATGTAGAATGAGGCAAATATTACACATAAACAAAACAGGAAATAATTTGGGCAAAAGACAGTGCCTATGTGTATATCTATAGTCATATCCATAAATAAGCACACAATTTACATATGCGTACACATGCATGAGTTGAGTACCCAAAGCAGTCCTCCAAACTGTCTGGGCTTTCCATTGTACCTTTTATACTAAAAACTGACTTTTGGGAAATCATTCTTATTTTTATAAATGCTTCCATCAAATGAAACCAGACTACAAACTCACAGTTGCATTTGTCCATTTTATTGATGTATTTATTTAAAAGGTTCAGCCTGTCTTAAATCAGAAAACTTTGAATGCAAAAGATGATGCTTATCACTTTTATTTTCCTATGCTGCTTTTGTGTGTGTGGGATCCAAAAACTCATCAAAATCTAGCTGGGCTCTACCGAATTTTATCTCACAGTCATTGTGATGTAGCTACACTGGGCAATCTCTTCTCATCAAAGCACAATTGCCATAGAAATAGCTAAGTGGATGAAATACAATTGCTGAGGAATAATGACGTGAAATGAACCCCCAAAGCTATCTTTCCAATATAAATCACAAAGTTAAGTTGCAGTGATCTGAAAACAGAATTCAAGGATGTGTGCAATCCAGAAAAAGCTAATTGATGCTTAATTTTTGCATCACATCTGGTAAGGATGTAATTAAGGACTCCACAAGATGGAAACATTAAACATTTTGCATAGAAAGATAAGAAATGAGAATATCAGTATTAGGATAAAAGCAACTTCCTTCTCTTCCTTGGTAATGTGAAATAATTTCTCCTAAACTGAAGAGCATTGGGAGCTTCTGAGTTTATTGTTTACTTTGTTCCTTATTAGAGAGGAAATCCAAGTGTTACTAAACTAAAAGGAAAGAGTGCAATGTACCACAGCCCCAGAGAAAAAAAAGTTTGATATTCTACGTCAAAAGCTGCCCAATCTTGACAAGAAAATTAACCTGAGTAGATCTCTGCAGTATTGAATAAAACATGCTATATGAGTTTTTCTCATAATTTTTAGTCCCATAAATGTATGACACTGGAGTAAGGTGATAGTTCCTACTTAGTGCTACAAAAACTCAAGTGCCAACAATCTGAAAAGTTCAGTGGCTGATGATTTTAGGATACTTGATTATTTTCAATTGATGATGGGCTAAGAAGTTGATGATGAGCTAAGAGTATCGCAAAAGTTGCATGAGATTCAAATTACAAGAAGGCTAAATAGAAGGTTAGGACAAACAACCACAGGATAAGCACCGGCTTCTTTTGTACATCGTCAGAGATAGAACAGAGCTTTTGCAACCAAGAGGAATCTAAGGTGTTTGTGGTCAGAAGCAGCTCAGAGGCCAACATATATGTTAATAAAATTGTTTTGTTAATAACATGGAGCAAATCAAGTTTCCAGAAACTCTTCCGTTTCTGCAGGTAGAAATGAAAGGCCGCACTTTGGTGATCTGAGGAACAAAAGGTATAGAATGCAGCAAGTTGGAAAAAAAACAGATCGATGGGGCTAGTGATCAAAAAACAGACAAGCACCTGAACATGATACAGTGTCTGCTACTGAAGACTCAGTAGAGCCCTCGAGGAGTTCTTGTGATGACAAGAGAGGCTCATGTTAGAGGAAGATACAAGTCTGTAGTGTTGTGGACAGTTAGCTAAGGAGAAAGTTGAGAGACCAGTTCCTTCCCACACAGAGAAAAAGGGTCCCATTCAATCAGATTTTCTGTGTCTCACTGCACAGAATTTCTCTCTCTTTTAAAAGATCAGATTACCAAAGCAAGTTCCACAGAGCAAATCTTAATGCACATTATATTTTTGAAAAGGCATTTATGGTTAAACAATGTTAAGAAACACTGCGTGTTTAACTTTGTTTAAAGGTTAAAAAGGAGGCTTCCTTTAATATCTTTTTTTAACGTCTACTTCATGGTATTGCCCTGTCCATCAAAACCTATTTTCTTGGCAACCTAGATAGAAGCCTGCAGACCAAGTACATATGTGTGCTGGTGCATACAGCTCATATTTTTGCAAAGATAAAAATGTTATCCTCATTGAACTCCAGCCAAGCCCCTTTATTGCTCTGATTCAAGAAGACATCCAAAGGCCCATTCCTTGTGGTTTCCATTTAGCGAGGCAACCTTTATAGGCACAATCTCTGTAATACACAACTGGACTTTCTACAAAGAAATAGCTGTGGTCTACTTGCTAAGCTTCTGCCCAATTAGACCCATATTGCTTCCTTGAAAACTCTTGAGGTTTACCACAATTTGGTATTGCTATTCTTACCGCTCAGCTCACGGAGGTTGAAGCCAGATCATGTAAAAGTGGTAAGTCCACCAGCCACTCACACATCAGAGCTATTATGGATAGTCAATCCCTTTCAATGGCATAATTTATGCTTTGAAAGCAATTTGTAAAATGAATAAAAGAAGCTCTGTGGATTATAATAAAATTATAGAAATTATTTTAAAGTTGAGCTGCATATTCAGGTAAGTGAATGCTTTTTCTTGTCAACCACATGAAACTAAACCAACATCAGTAGATATATTTTGTTATATATTCAGAGAGAATTTTATTTCTCTCTAAAAGATTATGCCTTCATTATGAATAAAGGAAAAAAATACTCCATAGGTAATGTCTCTCATGACTCCATTCTGTGTAACTGACCACCAGTTGGTTGTAATGAGACTGCTTCTGCAGAAGGTAAAGGTTTTAAGGAAGGAGTGTGTGTGTCAGTCATAAGGGGTTTGTTGCCACAAATACTTTCCAACTTTCATTCCATGGCCAATGTGATTCACATCTGCATCAAATCCATTTACCCTCTCCTAAGTAGAAAATGGAAACAGTTCTGTAATCTCCAGGGTACTATCAAAAGGTAAAGCATCACTATTATTAGATACTCAGCCTGAGTTTGAGAAAGGCAAAAGAGACTGAGTTGTAACCTTACTTCTTCCACAGGAAATACAAGCGTCACCCTCACTGCACAATTTCAGGACCTGGGGTCCCATGTGGAAATGGACTTGATCTGTTTCCCTACCTGAGGCTTCTGCTGCTGACAGCTCTGCCCAATGGCCTATGTTCCCAGGGCCTTCTTAGAAACAGAGCAGATTGTGAAGGGAAGGGAGATAAAGTGGCATATGATGCATGTGACTTTCCTAGGCATTCTGCAAGCAACTTTACAGGTTTCATCTCATTTAATCCCCACAAGCACAGCGCATGTTAAGTATTGCTGTACCAATTGTGTAGATGAGGAAACTCAAAGCTCTAGTGCTAGTTTTTGATGCTTAAGATGAATCTAACCTGGAGTCATGACTCGTTATTGTATGAGTTGATTGACTTTGGACAAATTAACTGCTCTAAGCCTCGGTTTCTTCATTATTCAAATAGAGATCATAATATTTCACATACATGTAGATATATTATAATTATTCTATCACTTACAAATAGATATAATAATTGACATCAATAATTATTGTTAGTATTGTCGTCCAAACATTAGTGTTTTAATAATACACCAATGATATTATTACTAATTTACTATATTAATTGCATACCAATCATCTGGCTATGTTAATTAGAATGAATAATATAATAGTTAATGGTGTTAATACATTAATATAATAGTTAGTGGTGTTAATACATTAATAATAATGTCAATAATTGTTAGTACTCATCATACATTATTCATATTGATATTAAGTATCAGGCAAGATTTCAATGGCAAACCCATTTTTTTTAACTCCATAATATTGGCTCCCATGGAAAAGGGGGAGGAAGAATTTTGTATTAGTTATGTATTGCCACATAATAAATAATTTCATTAAGTAGTTACTGAAAACAATAATTATTATTTATTATCTTTCAGTTTCTATAGGAATTTGGAAATGGCTTGGCTAAGAGGTTTTAGTTAAATATTGAGGCTACAGCTATCTGTAGGACTGACAAAGACTGAAAGGTTTGTTTACAACGTGGTATTCACATGGCTGAGAATTTGGTGCTGGCTATTGGCGGGAGACCCTAGATCCTCTCCAATTGAGATTCTCTGCAGGGTTGCTTGAGTATCCTAATGGCATGAAGGCTGGCTTCGTCCAGAGTGAGATACCCAAGACCAGCCAGAAGCTGCAAAAGCCTTTTATAACCTAGCCTCATAAAGGAAACATCATCGCTTCTACCATATGCTGTTGGCCTCATGGTTAGCCCTGATTGAAACGGGAGGGGAGTATGACATTCATGAGTCATGAAGGTCAGTGGGGGAGAGTCATGAGGCCTTGGTTAAGGCTGGCTACCACAAAATGCAATGTTTAAGCAAAACAATCTATAAAACTGCTTAAATCATCAGAGTGTCTAATATGTGCCAACCTTCACATACCTTCAGGGATACAAAGATGGTTAGACAGAATCACAACCACTGATATGGGGGAGCTATGGCAGCACAAAGGGAGATGGGTGAATCTAACTGGGGCAATGGATAAGGCAATGAAAACCATAGGATTTGATCTTGGCCTTAAGAAATGAAGAGGTACTTGGTAGTTGGGAATGGGATTTAGGTTTGAGAAAAGGTACAAATGCTGGAAAATACGCAGTATTTTATTTTATTTTATTTTATTTTATCTTATCTTATCTTATTTTATTTTATTATTTTGAGACAGTCTCGCTGTGTCACCCAGAAGGGAGTACAGTAGTGCAATCTCAGCTCACTGCAGCCTCTGCCTCCTAGGTTTGTGGGATTCTCATGCCTCAGCCTCCTGAATGGCTAGGAGTACAGGTACCCATGACCACACCCAGCTAATTTTTGCAGCCTGTTTATATAACAACAAATAATTCTGTATGCTTTATAGTAAGTGGTGAAGGCAAATTCTAATTTAACTTTACAGGACACAGGTAAGTTTCTGTGTTATAGACTCATTGAATTGCATGTTTCAAAGAGCTGGGTAGATCATCTAATTCCAATCCTATCATTTTAATTGAGGGGCCTGAAGATCTGACTTTGCAGGAGTTACCCAAAGACACCTGGAAGGGGGAGGCACTGGAAATAAACACAGTTTACTGCACATTCTGGCTTCCTCTTAGTATCAGACCAAGAAGCCAGTGATGATAAGAGTGAGTGACTCAACGGTGATCATCAATTAATGGTCACGTTTTTAATGAGATGAATTTGGAGAACAGCAACACAGAAATCTATTTATAATGATGTTCACTGCTTATATTAAAAATGTATCTTAGGTACTGGGGATGTCCATTGATGAAGAAGAGTCAGTCTTGCTTGGTAAATCAAGTACTTGGCGGCTTTAAACCTTTATTTTCTATAAAGAGCGACAGCCCTGTTTTAAGAATATCTTTCTTTGCTATGTTCATTCTATATTCTTATTTTCCCTTCCTAGTTTACATATAAACTCAAAAACACTCAAAGCACATTTCTCAGTCCTTCATATTAGGAACAATTAAAGCCAACACAGGATATTTCCCTAAGGCATTTTGAGCTGATTTGCCACGGAATTCCAGTGGATTAAATCAGAATGTTTAATCCAGTGGATTTAATCAGAATGTTTGTATCTGCTTCCCACACCCCTACATACATAGAACATTTCCACACATAAAAACTGCCATGGGTGTTAAACTGGGGTGGCAGTTTAAAGCCTTCAGAATTAATGAAGTACAGTGTAGAACTGAATTGAAGGAAGAAGTCAAAGTGTGGGGTGCATCTGGCTGCCATGCTCACAGGCTGAACAATTCCCAATTAGTGTGCGTGTGTGAATTTGGACATTATTCTCATTTGAGGGTTCTATTTTCAGCCATCAATTATAGTCATTGACAATGATGAATGCTGGAAATAGTTGTACTACATTGTGGAGCTAATTTTAAGTAAATGCACCTCACTTTCTTCTGCACATTTTGGATTACTGTAGAATGCCATGTTAATGGCTCCTAAGGGGCTATGCAAAAAGGAGACATTTTCCCAGATAATTTTACACTGAAAGGGAGAAATTTGTTATTAAGGGACATTTTGTCACATATTCCACAGTTATTTATCATATTTGGTTAAAACAATCAAAGAAGGGGAAAGGCTCACAAAATTCAACATCTTCCTTCCATCAGAATTGCTGATTATAATTGTTTTGCAATTATAGAAGCCTGGCAATTTAAGGGATTTTCCATATTACGGAAAGGTTATCAAATGTTGGTGCACCTAAGAATGGTCTGGACAACTTGTTGAACATCCAGGTTCCAGGCTCCACTCTCAGAGATTTGATTGAGCAGGTGCCATTTGCCTGTCACTTGTCTCTTCACCCTCGGCTCCATGCCCTGTTCTACTGTGTGTGCCAGAGATGCACATGTCCCTGGTGACATGGCCCTGTAGCTTCCTGTTACAATAGGAATCACTGACAGAAGACTGGCAATTTAAGAATGGAAATATGTGTGGGCGTTTCTTCTTTTTCCTTTCTGTTTCAGGGGCACCTCTGGCAATGGCTGTACTTTTTCTGAAGTTCCAGCCTACATGGGACAGCACATCAATTCATGATCTCAGCTCCTGTCTAATGACCTTGGCTTCTGAGCAGGTGACAGCACCACCCACTGTGTTTCTTCCATTCTAGGGCTGGTAATGGTTTTCTGCCATTGAGAACATTTCAGTTGCCTCACTGTCTCCTACTTGGCTGTCTCCTTTAGCACTGATGGAAGGATCTAAGCATATCACAGTATCCCCAAAGAGGATCAGATGCTGGAATGTGACCATCCCACAGGACGTCTCCCTCTCTTACTTCTACCTTTGTGTTCCTTCACATTCCACACACACAGAGAGACACATACAAATCCACTGAGGACTGCAAAACAATAAAATAAAATGCAACATATCATTTGGCCACTGACATCAATATTCTCAGTATTGGAACTTTTCTCCATTTTGAACCGTTTTTCCATTTGGATAAAATCAAATCATGCAGGTCCAACAAAGAATATATGTAGGTAGAAATAATCTGGATTCTCAGCTCTCATCTTAGTGTAAGGCTTAGATATTAAGTCCAACAAACCCTTGAGATAGCGGTGTGACATTTAGATAACATTTTCTGTGAGAGTTTGCTAAACAACACAAACATATCAGCACATGAAATCAGGAGTTGGGAATAGGTCACCTGAAGACGGATTTTATTTTTCTTTAACCTGATTGCTTCCCAAACAAATGCCAGGGACACTGGACTGGCTTTGCTCTCCAGCACCTGATAGTTCAGAGGCAGAGTCTGAGGAGTGACTGGGTCACAATGGCCGGGCGTGTTCACAGGGTCCTGAGGCCAGGAGGAAGAAGACGAAATCCTGGGCACAATTCAAGCAATGTCAAGGGAGAAGAGAAGATCAAGTTGTGAGCACGGACTATCAGAGATGAATCAGGCAAGCAGAACCTGCAAGCTGGGCAGAGGCCAAAGCAGTCAGGAGGATGGACCATGAAGGGAATGGGCACAAAATGAGTGAAGGTGGAGGAAGAGCTGGTGCAGGTCACCCTTGGCTCAGCAAAGACATTCTGCATACATTTTTTTTTATGGATGGATCAAGCCAGGGAGACGCTTGCAAGCATTAGGCTCCTCCCTTCAGACATTGCACTAATTCTTCAGATATTCAGGTTTCATAAGTTAGTTCTTCAAGCAAGCACATCTCTGACTAAGGCAGGAAAAATGCCTTTAGTTGCACCTGGTAGAAGAGCAAATCACAACAATCTAATAGACTAAGGACTGCCCTTCCTTGATATGACTTTGGTCAAGGTACATAACAGAGCTCAGCCTCATGAACTCTTTTTGCAAATGGGGTCTATATGACCTATGGTAATTAAGAAACATGAGAGAACATCATCCATAAAGGAGCCCTGGGACCACCATCATTGGAATCCAGGGTGTTGTTATTATGTGTTAAAAGGGCATTCATGACTGGCTTAGTAGCATCTAATGTCTTCGTATTTCAAAATTCCCATTTTGAATTTGTGTTAGTCCTAAATAATATAAATACTTTGAGTCTTTAAATCTAGTCAAACAGCCTGATTAGCCCACATGGCTTTTCCCTGAACAGAAAAGAATGCTATATGACTATCACACTGCAAATACTCTAAGAAAAAACATAAACTTCAAATGTGTTATATATGCCTACATATCTATAACACATAAATGATAGTCACTTACATTTGTATAGTGCTTTTTGTTTGCAAATACCTTGATGTACATTATCTTATTTGATGGATATATTTTATTTCCTGTTCATATTATGACTTTTAAGTGGAAAAAACAGAAGTTTAGAGATTTTGATATCCAGTAACAAACAACACAGGACAAGGTATTTTGGTCTCAGAGTGACTGATTTCTTTTATTCTACAAGCTCACACACAACAGAGGGATTCTCCCAGGTCTATGTGCAAATACTCCCCTTTGGGAGTCTTCATTCATAGTTTTGGGTACTTCCTCTCCTCATTCTGTGTCATTTAGTGCTTCCTTACTCTCTTTGCCAAGCGGCTTGACCTATGAGATTTAGTGTATTACAACTCCTCAGGGATCTACATTAAATGAATGAACAGTATTGGGACAAAGATAAAACCCTGGCTATGGAATTTTAGATATTGACACCAGCCTAGATATTTAGAAAGGTTTATGGAAGATCGTAGTTATACTGGCATGCATTGATTCAGAGAGATTTAAAAGGCTTTCACTTGCCTATCCTATGTAAGCAGTCCCACCTTGAGACTTTGTATGCTGTGCATGCCTCTTCTTGCTCTATTTCCAAGTGGGTTACCCTTGATTTGGGAACGTTTTATTGAAATATGGATATACAAAGCAGAAACACTTAGCACTGACATGATCTCCACCTATGTTGTCCACTGTGGCAATGGGTCCCACAATACATATATGGCTGCCCACCACTTGCACTTTCATGAGAATACAATGTCCTTAATTGTCTGGCACCTTTCCTCCATCCCCTCAAATTCATCCTCCATTCTGGTCATACACACCTGCCTGCAGACTCCGGAACATGCCATCGTTTTGCCTTGCAGCTGTGTGCATGCTGTTCCCTGAGTCTGCAAAGTCTTTTTCTTCATCCTTCCTTCAAAATTTCTTCCTTCAAGATTTAACTCCTGCTTTAACCATGCTCCTCTAGGCTGAATTAGTTAAATCTCTTCTGTATGCTCACATTGCCCTTGTATAGCTCAGTTGTAACAATTATCATATCGTCTTGCAATTTATCATTCACCTGTTATGTCCACCGCCTGCCACCCTCACCCAAAGGAACTTAGAGTGTGACTGTGGGGAAGGCTTTCTTTGTGTCTCTGCCACTTCATATGCTTTTTGAATGAGTAAAACAAAGAATGAATGAATGAATAAGTTTATTGGATGTAGAACTGGAAGAGGATCAAAGATGAGTTCTCCATAATTTGGGCCTTTGAATGGAGGAACCAACTGGAGCCTACTTGAGACTCTTCAAACAGCATCTTCAGGGCAGCTTGCTGGTCAAGGGGTGGGACCAGGAGGTCGCAGTTGTCATTAAATGTAGTTTATAATATCTACGGCCTGGATGAATGATTTGTGTTTTGTTTTTTAGATCCATGTTTTCCATGAATGATTCTACATAGTTTGTAGCTAGGGGCTAATTAAAACATCAACTGGTGAGACGACACAGAATATGATGTGTTCTACTGATAAGTTGCTACAATGGATTTCTTGGGATAGGAGAGAAGGAGAAAATCTTACAGCTAAGGGACATAGTAAAATCTGAGTATAAGGTGGGAAGAAACTCTTAAGCAATAGCTTCAAGCAGCATAAACAAAGTTCTAGCAATGCTTTTTGAGGAACAGTAATATCCTTTCCCTGTAAATATATATTACTCTGACACCAGTTCAACTTCAGTCATTTGTTTTTTCCCCTTATAATAATCAGATAAATACCAGAACAATCCACTCCACCTAAATACTGAGACTGGGGCACAAGGTAATTTTTAATTGAATAATTATTGAACAGCATTGAAAAGAATTGTTTGTAAATAACAGGCAGGTGAAACAACATTTTAAAATAACACCCAATCTTCTCTAAAAAATTATGGTATTTACAAACCATTGAACGATCACAGCTCATAGAAATATTTCTGAACTTAAAGTATGTCCTGAGATTAAAGCATGTAATGCAGTCATGCATCCCCACTATTTATTCAGCAGATATTTAAGTGCCTACTAAATGTTAACCAGTTTTTCAACAAAAGTATAAGCAGCATGTTGCTGAACACAGGTAATAAATGACCACTAGTGTTCAAAAACTTAACCCACTAGTAACATATACTGATGAAAACCAGAAAACACATTTTAGACGGCCCTTTGCAATGTACCCAGTGAACCCAATCTACTCATGGATGCATTGCCACATAGGACAGTAAAATCCACCGTGAAAATATTTTAGCTTTTGCATGTGGAATTACAAACTCATCCAACAAACTGATCTTAATTCTGACATTTGTTCATGGCTTTAAATTGGCAGAAATCTAATTTTCTTTCCCTCAAGAGCAAATGTCAGTATATTTGTTACCTTGTACCTTTGAACGGAAGCAGAGTAGAATTTGATAATTTTGAGGGGAGACAGTGGTGCTTCTGGAACATATGAGAGGTAAGTTTAAATTTGGCCAAGTTTTTTCTACTTTAATATAGGTTGTAAACACTTATCACCAAAAAGAAACCAAGGCAATGTGAAATGACCCTATTTGTTCCCAAACTAAGTTTTATCCATATTTCATTAAACGGATAAATGAGAAACAGATACACTTATGGTATACAATGTGATGTTTTGATAAATGTATACCTTGTGGAATGGTTGAATCAAGCCAACTAATATTTATCACCTCATATCCTTATCATTTTTGTGATGAGAACATTTCAATCTACTCTCTTAGCAATTTCCAAATATACAATATGTTATTAACTACAGCCATCATTCTGTACAATAGACCTCCAGAACTTATTCCTCCTGTCTAACTGAAACATTGTACTTCCAGATTTTCTCTGGTAATGCACAAAGGTCCTAAGGTAACTGTTCTAACCTGGTATTAGTATGGTAAGTGAGCTGGACCACCCAGCTGAAATTCCTGAGAAGTCTCCAGAAGCTACGCTTTCTGGGCTAGCAACTCTGTCAATTATTCAGGCAGATGAACTTGCTCCATTGCTGTGGAGATGCACATTTCAGAGCCATATCTACCACATTGCTCTATGCAAAACGCTAGTGAGGGTGCTTGGCAGTCAATTAGCATGAAAGGTAGTCAACACATCCACAATCCACTGTTAAAAGAGTTTAGTTTATGCTGATAACTTTCCAGATGATTGATTCCATTCATTAATTCTGAGACCTCTCCCAAACTCCCTCCTCAACTGCATCCCTATAAACAAAAGAGGGAAATGCAACGGGCAAGGAGAATAATATTTATTCTTCTTCTAAAGGTAGCTAGGGGCTAATTAAAACATCAACTGGTGAGACGACACAGAATATGATGTGTTCTACTGATAAGTTGCTACAATGGATTTCTTGGGACAGAAGAGAAGGAGAAAATCTTACAGCTAAGGGACATGGTAAAATCTGAGTATAAGATGGGAAGAAACTGTTAAGCAACAGCTTCAAGCAGCATAAGCAAAGTTCATAACATACATAAACATAGCATTTTTTTTCTTCCATTTCGAAGAATGTCAGGTGGGTTTTGAAGAAACTTCTTGCAATTTTCATCTTATTTCCTATGAAGGGTAGGAAATTTCTGTTTCTTTAATAGGTGTGTCATAGGAAAAGGTATCTGAGATGTTTCATAATCCTCTTATCTAAATAATATCTTAAATATATAATCTCCCTTAGTATTTATTGAAATGATCCAAAGTCTCCTCTTGAATTGGGTATAAATCATGAATAGCTTTATTCTGAAAATTTAGAAAAATTAGTCTGCAGCCAACTGACATTCTCTGAAATACTACCATTGTTTTTCTTCTTATCTTTGAAAAACTTTGTTATAATCCCAATGACTGCTGGAATGAAGGTTATATCTGTGAGGAAGATGGTAGTTTTTGAAAACAGTTTCTAAAGAAGAAAATGGTTTTCAAGAAACAGCTACCCAAAAGAAAAGTTCTACTATTTTTAAGGCAATTAGTTCACTATTTACCATAATTCAGTGCTGCATATTCTCACTCATAATGACAAACACACCTTATTTCACTTATTATTCCTTTAACTGTTCATTAGTACTGGAATATATTAATGCTGTAAGAGCTAAAGTTCATATGTCAGCCACATTTTTTATTATTAAAAATGCTGAGAACTTTAGAAGGACCATAACAAACACATATGGTAGAAGTAAATGCCGTATCATTTCAAGGATAAGCTTCACATCACATTATTTTGTTTCTTATATTTTTCCTAATGCTCATTGTACAGACACATTTTCCTCTTCATATTTTGCAGACCTATAATTTATAAGGCATTATACTAAACACCTTTGTGACAAAAGTAGTTTAATAAAAGAATTTGTATTCAGGACTGCCTTTACTTATGCTTTCTGTAAAAAACAAATTCATTGATTTTGGAATAAAGTAATTTCTTTTTTTTCTTTTTTACTTTTTTTCTTTTTTTTTTTTTTTTTGAGACAGAGTCTCACTCTGTCGCCCAGGCTGGAGTGCAGTGACGCGATCTCGGCTCACTGCAAGCTCCGCCTCCTGGGTTCACGCCATTCTCCTGCCTCAGCCTCCCAAGTAGCTGGGACTACAGGTGCTTGCCACCATGCAAGGCTAATGTTTGTATTTGTAGTAGACACAGTGTTTCACCGTGTTGGCCAGGATGGTCTTGATCTCCGGATGTGATCCGCCCACCTCGGGCTCCCAAAGTGCTGGGATTACAGGCGTGAGACACCACGCCCAGCTGGAATAAAATAATTTCATAGCAATAATGTTTCAAGGTAGATGAGACTTCTTCTCCATTCAAAAGCTTAAAAATAGTTTTGAGTTAATGTTTATCCATAAAACGTTTGATGTGTAGGAAAAATATACATCTTTATGGAAATGTCTGCATTAAAGAACTTCCAAAACCTCCAAGTTCTTGAGAGTCTGGCATATGTAGTAGAACTTAGCACGTAGTAGGTTTTCAGTAAATGTAGTGTTTTTTCACCTTTCCCTCCCCAACACCTCCCACTGCCACTTCCCATCCCCCATGCGTATTCCCTTATCAGAGACAACAGCAATAACGGGAAGTAATACAATTCGAAGTGAGGTATCTGAATATAAACTCCAGAGATTCAAATGTGTTGGTGTGTATAATGAACACATATCATAATATTTCTTCAAATTAAGAATTACAAATATCTGTGCAAAACTTCTCTTTATGATCAAAGTTTTATATTACTGTATTTCTTTATAATCACAGATGTTTAAAGGCAGACAGTAGTGCCTTCTGATGAATCAGTTGTTTCCACTGGAATAGGTTGAGCAGAAGTCTGGTAATCTTCACATGGCCTGGATGACGGGGAATTCCTGTAGAGGGTGTGAAGTTGGATTTGGGCAGAGAATTTGAATTTTATAGATAAATGAAGGGTGCTGAAAACATTGAGTGCTCTTCGTGAATCTCAGTTTTTTCTTATACCAGTTAAAAACATACATCTGTATACATCACTGATATCCTCTCTAGCCATCATGCCAAAAAGAAAGGATTTCCAACACCAAGAAAGCAAAAAGTGCAGCATCTCTGAATAGGTAATCCTCAGAAAATCAGAGGTGACAATTCTTACAAAGGAGAATATGCATCATTGTTGTAGTATACATATTCAATACATATCATTAGTATCTATCTATTGCTGGGAATAACCTGATGTGAAATGTAGTGGCTTAAAAAACCCATTTTATCATGTCTACAATTGGATGGGTTGACTGAGTTCAGCTTGGATCTCAATTGGGTCTCAATGTAAGTCAGCTGGCATTGGCTGGGAGATCAGCCTTGGACCAGAGTATCTATGTGTGGTTTTGCCATGTGGCTCAAGCTTTTCATAGTATGATGCCTGTGTCCTGGAAGGGAGTGTCTCAAGAGCAAGCATTCAACATAGGAGGCAGAAGCTTCTAGTCCCCCTAAAGTTTGTGCCTAACCTGGCTCAGTAGTCACAGGGGCCACTCAGATTTAAGAGAAAGGGAAAGAGATGCCATCTTTCAGTGGGGGCCATGACAAAAACTCTGCAGACATCTTTAATCTCTCAAAACCATTATTCTTATGTTTTTCTCATTTTGCTTTGGCCTGGTGAGAACATTGTCAAAGATTGGCACTTGTCGATGGACCGTCATTAGAAAATCACAGGTGGCCTAAATCACCTCAACAAGTCACACTTTCAACTCATAAATGTATTTATTTTCTTAAAATAAGTAAAAATGCCACAGTTATGTACCTTTTTATACTTATTTAGCATCAACTGTCAGAAAGAAATTTAGCTTAAAAACATATTCCTTCACTAAATCAACAAACATTAATGAGTGTCTATTCCAGGCATGGCTGAATGGTGGATATAGTGAATTAAGTCCTCACAGAGGCCCTGGCCAAGAAGAGCTTGCATGAATAACTAAGTCTTTTCTTTGAAGGGATATTTCCATAGGCAGTGCCTCTTAATGGGTGAGGGAGAGCTGAAATACTCATCGGCTCCATATTTGTTCCCCAAAATATTATAGCAATGATTCATTTCCTCATGCCAGGCTACGCTGGTGTCAAGCTCTTTTCATAGGCCACTCAGCAAAGCAGAAGAATATCTAGCATTGCTATGTCATGAATAGACTGCAGTAATCATGCAGTAAACTTCATAGATTGGGCATGAAAGGGTGAAGAAAAAATACTTTGCTTTCCCACCTTCTAAACACATAATTTTCATTCAAGCTTACATTTCCCCTCCTATTCTAGAAAGTAACAGATTGCCCTACAGATCTCTACAAGAGCCTAAAGACTTTGCTAATGAAATATACTCTGGCAAGGTGAAATAACCATATCTTAAAATAGCATTTTATATCACTGATATCTCATAAACATATTGCAACTGAGAAAGTAACAAACATACACACACATTCTCACACACACACACAGAGAGAGAGAGAGAGACTTAAGATATGTGATTCATCAGTGGGCTCATTGAAATCACAAAAATTAAATCAATTCTCCCCAAGCCCCAGCTTGGTAATAGTAACTTGTACAATTGATCAAGGAAGCTGTACAGTCAATTCAAGTCCATCACTGACAGCTGAGCTTATCAGTGAGACCACCATAGCCACCAATTGCTCAGCAATTAATTGGATTTCTCTGTGGTCTATCCAATTACATCATTAAGAAAAAACCAGACCAACCATTTTACAGTCTGGTTACTCCAGTTGTCTTAATGACTAAATTGTACTGGGCTGCCCAGTGACTCCATCAATGGCTTCAGAATTGGCCTGCAAATGATCAAGACAGCCAGTCATCCATGGCCAGTGTAATTTCACTAATAAAGTGGACCTGTCTCCTCATATGCTGCAGAAGCACTAACAGGATTGTTTTCACTATAACCCATGGCCCCATCTGACGCAAGGCCATTTTCTGACAATTACACAGCCATATGCACATTTGACCAGCCTGCTCACGGCTTAGAATAACTCTACCACCTCCAGTATGGAAGCTGCAGTGTGACTGAAGATGCAAATCTGATTAAGTAAATTGCAGTTGCAAACCAAGCATGTTGATAAATAGTTGGAAACTTACGAACGCCGTGATGACTGCTATTTAATGTAAATCTCTTTTTTTTTTTCCTGCTTTCAAAAGAAATAAATGACCATTTTCTTCCTTGGCTGACATGTTTGATCAAAGAATGGAATAAAAACATTGAAGAAGTAGTGCTTTTAAAAGCAATCTAGTCATTCTTGGACTATAAAACCTAAATTACAACCCCAGATTTTTCTGGCAGATGTGTCTGTTCAATGAAGCTCTTTGCTATTCAGAAGATATGGGTCTTATTTTGCAAATACGATTTGCTTCACATAGACAGCTATAGACACACACACACACACACGAAGAGTTCACCTGCTACCATCTTACATTTTCCTCTCTTTCCTTAGTCAGTGCTTGATTTGAAAAGTGCAGATTTTAAAGCCATAGTTATAGATATTTTATAGTTCACTTTTGCTTTGTCATTAGCAATACTCTTTCAAATATTTATCCATGTTGCTTCTAAATAAAACGCCCAAGCAAACATTTATGAGGCGTTTGTGAATATATTTAGAAGAGGAATGATTGTCTGTGGGTCATAAGACATTCTCTGCTGTCATAGATTTTAGCTCAGCAGTTTATTTGTAGGTGCTGTGGTGGAAACCAACGTGCCAGCTGGTTCACGGCCTGTAGGAACATCAGCAGAGACCCATGTAATGAGCATCACCGAACACAGGGAAATTAGTATAATTCAGCATGTAAATTGTCACTGAAGTAGATACTCCACCTCCTCCTCCCTTATCTGCTGTATCTGTGGTTTTCTTTCCTACTTTTGCTGTCCTTTCCTAATCTCTACAATCTCTTCCTTTCTTCTGCCCACAAAAGACCAGATTGAATATTCCATGTGATATTGATGGATAATTTCAAATATGTATGTAAAAATCATGGTTGGTGTTCTCTCTATAAAAATAGCAAATAGGGATCAATTTAGTGAAATTAAAGCTATTTCAAGGCCGGGCGTGGTGGCTCAAGCCTGTAATCTCAGCACTTTGGGAGGCCGAGACGGGAGGATCACGAGGTCAGGAGATCGAGACCATCCTGGCCAACACAGTAAAACTCCGTCTCTACTAAAAAATACAAAAAACTAGCCGGGCGAGGTGGCGGGTGCCTGTAGTCCCAGCTACTCGGGACGCTGAGGCAGGAGAATGGCGTGAACCCGGGAGGCGGAGCTTGCAGTGAGCTGAGATCCGGCCATTGCACTCCAGCCTGGATGACAGAGCGAGACTCTGTCTCAAAAAAAAAAAAAAAAAAAAAAAAA
>NC_037678.1:87128728-87241347 GCF_003255815.1 Theropithecus gelada | reverse complement strand
AAAAAAAAAAAAAAAAAAAAAAAAAAAAAAAAAAAAAAAAAAAAAAGCTATTTCAATACTGTTATTAGTTCAATAATGTTACTAGGATTTATTTTCTTACATGCAAATGTAAAAATTTACATGTATGACTTGTAACCAGTTCTATCTATAAAAGACAACAGTAAATTGCACAATAACTTTCAGTTTCATTCCTATATATTACCATTGCTTAATAAGTATAATTAAGTTATAACTTCAAACATGGTATATTTTATCATAACTATTTCATTAACGATCCATGAAAAAAATAAAGAAAAATTCAACTCTTCAAACAAAAGTTTAGGATGTATCACATATCATTTGGCTTAAAGACTATTAATATAGTTTATATTAATATAATATTGTAAAACACACACACACACTACATTTTAGATCTGTTGTCTGATAAATGTATGCCACAAAGGTACAAGAATAGATCCCAGGATTCAAGCTGGATTATCTTCCCTGCTGGACTTTCCTTTAGCTTGTATCTTTATAATGGTCAGGTGACCAGATCTGCATGTCCCTAAATTCCTGATCCTTAAAGTTCATTCTGATGTTTTCGATTATTAATGAGGCTACTCGTTTTTTCAATGCGTCTTGACTAAAAGTGAAACAGCAATCACATAATAATTATTTGACAGAATTTCAATGTAGTTCATGTACTTTCCAGTGCTCTAGATTGAGTGTCCTAACTGTTGTACAGCTCAAGTCCTGACATTACATTGAAAGATGTAGTCCTATAAAATAATGCAGTTTTCACACTCTTCATATGGTGTACAGTCATCCCTCGGTATCCACAGGGGACTGGTTCTAAGACTAAGACCCCCTTGGATACCAAAAGCCACAATGCTCCAGCCCCTTATAAAAAATGGCATACTATTTGCATATAATCTATGCACATCCTCCTGTGTACTTTAAATCATCCCTAGAGTACTTATAGTACCTAATACAATGTAAATGCTATGTAGATAGTTGTTATACTGTATTATTCAGAGAATAATGACAAGAAAATTGCCTGTACATGTTCAGTACAGACACACTATCCATTTTTTTAATATTTTCAATCCAAGATTAGTTGAATCTACAGACACGGAGCCCACAGATTCAGAGGGTTGACTGTGCATACAAGCATGTACCATTTATTTCAATAAGAAAACTGAAAGTTAGCATTTCCAAATGGGGGCCCAGACTCTATTTAATGCAAAACTAGCATGGTGATGTCAGGGTCAGAAATGTATTATTAGCACCTAATATACTTTCTTGTCTTCAAAACTAAATTTTAAAAAACCTAATAATTTATAATAAATATTAAATAGAAATACTAATTACAACCAAGTAATTTGTAATATGTCCTGTGGAGTGAGACACTTACAAAACAAAGGAGGAAAATTGCTGGATATTTAGAAGCTACATTTTAAATAAAATAGTAAAATGAAGAAATATTTTAATAATTTACACAAAATATTATACAACTTAATATGAAGACAAGCAATGCTTTAAGAAATACATACACAAAGTAACTATAAAGGAGAAGAATTGAAGCTTATTAAAATTAAGAATTTGTGGCACATTAAGACACTACTAAGAGAATAAAAAGGCAAACACAGAGAAGATATTTGCAGTTTGATCAAGGATTTGTGTCTGTGGATCTATTTGATGGCACACATGTCTGGAGAGGTAAATGCTAGCCTCTCAGAAAGGCGCTCCATTGTGTAATGTGAGCAGCAGGGGCTTAGTCCCAATACTGAGCACAACATATTTAGGTAGCTATACATTCAGGTGACTTGGAGCTCTGAAGTCTAAAACTGAGAGACTATCTTATTTCTCATGTTGATATAGCACGAATTCCAATTGCCAAATACACGTTAATAAAGCTCAGATGACATCTTAAGGAGTGACAGAGACAATGAAAAGACAATGGGAGCAACTATAAAAAACTTAAAACAAGCTATCCTTGCTGGAGAGTTTTCTTAAAAGAATTCTTAGGCAGAGAAAAGATAGCAGTGAACACATTTAAGAAAATACATATCAAAGCTGATTTTATTTTAAAGGGCTTACTCCCAGTTCTGACAGGCCATTGAGAATAGGTACAATTTTAATATAAATCATTCGATTAGGTTTTCGTTAGACACGCAACCCATCTTCTTAAAACATTCAAACTACTATACTAAAAACTGGCAGAAGGGGCCAGGCATAGTGGTTCATGACTATAATCCCTGCACTTTGAGAGGCCAAGGAGGAAGGATCGCTTGAGCCTGGGAGTTTGAGACCAGCCTGGACAACATGGTGAGACACTGTCTCTACCAAAAATAATAAAAATTAGCTGGACATGGTGGTGTGCTCCTGTAGTCCTAACTACTCAAGGGGCTGAGGTGGGAGGACCCCTCGAGCCTGAGAGATTGAGGCTGCAGTGAGATTGTGCCACTACACTTCAGCCTGGGTAACAGAGCAAGACCCTGTCCTCGCCCCCATCCCCGACTCCCACCAAAAAGTGAAAAAGACTGACGAAGAGGTGGAGGGTGGCTAATGGAAAGACTTTAACTGTAGCCATTCATGCTTCAGCACACAGTGTCACTTCTCCTAGGATATAGAGCATGGTATGGTTGAGGTTTAAAGAGCTGCTTAAATACAAAAAATGTACTGTGTATATTTAAGATTTGCAACATGATATTATGGGATACATATAGATAGTAAAATGTTACTACAGTGAAGTCATTTAACATATCTATCATTTCACATAGTTCTTTTTTATTGGGATGAGAATAACAAAAATCTACTTATGTAACAAAAATCCAAAACACAATTTTATTAGCTGTAGCCTTCATGCTATACATTCAGTCTCTGGAGTTTTCATTCTATATATCTGCCACTTTGTATTTGTTGACCTATACCTCTCCATGTCCTTCCTCTCTTCCCAACCTCTGGATAGCTTTATTCTTTATCTCTGAATATCCGAACTTTTTAAAAAAATTGCACATATAAGTGAGATTATGCAACATTTTACCTTCTGCATCTGGCCTATTTTGCTTAACATAAACGTCCTTCATGCCCATCTATTTTGTGGTAAATGGCAGGATCTCCTTCTATTTTAAGGCTAAATAATATTCCATTGTATATCAATATAGATATATATTTATATATCAATATCACTCTATATATTTATATATACTTATAGAGAGATGGATATATAAAATATATAGATATCTCTCTAATAATATGTACATATTTATATATGTATGTATATACAAATATATAGATATAGATTTACACTACATTTTCTTTGTCCATTCATCCATCAATTAACAGGTTGTTTGCAGAGCCTGGCTATTGCACATAATGCTGCAATGAACATGAAAATGCAGATATCTTTACAAGGTAGTGATTTCATCTACTTTAGGCATATACCCAGCAGAGAGACTGTTGCGTCACATGGTATCAAAGAGCTTGTTTTTGAATCCCTGCTTCTCCAATTACTAGTTGTGTAATAACTTCACAACTTTGACTTCATTTGTCAAGCAAATATTTGCTGAACTGGCACATAGTACCAGCTGCAGGGAACGCATAACCAAAAACAGTCACAGTTCGTGACTTCTCGGTGAGAGAAACAAACAAGTTAACAATTGCTGTCATTAGAGCATGATCAGTGCTGTGATCGAATCTATTAGCACAGGGCACTGGATCCAGGAGCATAGCAGCAGGATACTAAAGTCAGTCTTGTCAGAGGAGTTTGAACAAGAGTGACTTCATCTTGAATACCGGCTGGGTAAAATGAGGCTGAGACCTACTGGGCTGCATTCCCAGGAGGTTAAGGCATTCCAAATCACAGGATGAGATAAGAGGTCAGCACAAGATAGGGGTCATAAAGACCTTGCTGATAAAACAGGTTGTGGTAAAGAAACTGGCCCAAACCAGCCAAAACCAAGGTGGCAGTGAAAGTGACCCCTGGTTGTCCTCATTGCTCATTACACACTAATTCGAATACATTAGCATCCTAAAAGACACTCCTATCAGTGCCATGACAGTTTACAAATGCCATGGCAACTTCTGGAAGTTACCCTGAATGGTCTAAAAGGGGGAGGAACCCTCAGTTCTGGGAATTGCCCACCCTTTTCCCAGAAAACTCATGAATAATTCACACCTTGTTTAGCATACAATCAAAAAACAACTATAAGTATACTCAGTTGAGCAGCCCATGCCACTGCTCTGCCTATGGAATAGCCATTTTTTTATTCCTTTACTCTCTTAATCAACTGGTTTTCACTTTACTCTTTGGACTCTCCCTGAATTCTTTCTCGAGGGAGGTCCAAGAACCCTCTCTTGGGGTCTAGGATGGGACCCCTTTCCGGCAACAGCCCTCAGGGACCAGGAAAAGCCAC
This sequence comes from Theropithecus gelada, assembly GCF_003255815.1. Classification (NCBI taxonomy): domain Eukaryota; kingdom Metazoa; phylum Chordata; class Mammalia; order Primates; family Cercopithecidae; genus Theropithecus; species Theropithecus gelada. The sequence goes on along the minus strand of NC_037678.1, from coordinate 87,236,950 downwards.
CAGAAGATGGGACAAAACATGTAAACTGCGTCCTGAACAATGAGCAAGCGTTCCCCAAGGCATGAAGGAAGAGCAGAGAAGAGACCCTGCTATGAAAATCCTCGAGGAAAAAGAAAGCATAGCTTTTGGGGGAACAACAAGTGGTCCAGTAGGTAACTGGCACTCCAATAATAAAATGATAAGAAGTAAGGCTGAAGGAAGGGCAGGGCCAGGCCAGGCCACACTAAGGATGCACCTAAGCTTTATTCTGAAACTAATTAGGAATTTTAAGGAGGAAAGAACCCAACTAAAACTGCAATTTTAAAACCTTCATTGGGACCTTAAAGGGTGGGATGGAGAGGAGGATGGTGGCAAAAGTACAGACAGAGAGATTAGAAGGGTGTGGGGGTGATCCAGGAAAGATACGGTGGTGGTCTAATCTAAGATATTGGCACCAGGGATTAAGAGAAGAAACAGATATGAGAGGCATTAGGAAAGAAAAATTTACAGAACTTAGTAAGACACAGGGCATGGTGAACAATGGGATGTCAGAAATGAGACTTGGATTTTATTTTGGGCATAGTTTGGTATGACGCATTGGATACCATTCAAACCTGCATAAGTGAGTTTCAGGGGAAAGTACCATGTTTAGCAAACTGCCACTGCAAAATCTGCTCTGAAGAACTAATTTTTTGGTGGGCACATTCAGGGAGGCTGATCAATTGTTAGAAAGAGTCTAATATTTCCTAAAGGAATCTAACAACAGTGTCGTATCAGAGGAATAGTAGGACATTTCAAATAAACACAGCTTATCTCTTTCTTTCTTATCACTGAGTAATGCGCTTTATAAATTGGTTTGAAGAAAAATAATTATTAGAAGTTTATCTTTGCTTTGATTAAGAGAGAACTGAGTACTTGAAGCACTCCCTCTTCAGCTGACAGCATCTTTCGTGTACAGTATGGATAACCAGATCAAACACCAACCAATAAAAGTTCTATAACAAGCCATGTTAATTGAGCCTACAACATGTGAGAAGAATCTTGAGAACTTACAAAGGCTTAGCCTCCGCTCTCATTGAACTCCATTAAGATCAGGTAACGAGCATCATTTTTTTTTTGTGCGTGGACAAGTAGGTATTGAATTCTCACTGGCAGGAACATGGCACCTCATTTAAGCCATTAGACAAAGTCTCTACCATCAGGGTTTATCAATTTATCACTACCACAGTTTTAAGCACTTCTATCTATTTTCACAAAATTGTCTTGGTCTTTTACAGGTTTTAGTCCTCTTTCTCCAGCAAGGCCGTAAGTCCCACGGGAGACAGGGATCCTGCTATATCCTTTCTTTGCATCTGGACTCACCATCGTAATCCCTAGCACAGACTGGAGCTAATGAAGTCCTGCTCCCTGGGGTTGAACTAACAAGAGGGTTGATCATCTATCAGTATCAGATATAAGTTTGCCCATCAAATATCAAAGGAGCAGAAGGAAGAAGGCGTGGGAGTTATTAAGGTCTTTTGGTAAGCTATAAGGCCTATGAATGATTATATGAGTCTACTTGCACCTGATGAGTTTAGCTTAGTGGCTGCAGTGTGTGCATTGCTATGGCTTGTAGATGATGAAAATCTATTTTTTTTGTTGTTAAAATCAGAAACAAATGAGAATTTGAAGACTATACCATGTGCGGATAGGTAAATGTTTCATGGTTGCCAGTAGAATTCAGGCCGGTTTGCATGAATTAATGAAAAAGTGATTCCAGTACAATTCTGGGGTTCCATGCAGTTGACCTAGCATACAAAAGTCATTGTAGGCTACGTGTGGATCACAGGACACTTACAGAAAACATATTTGCTAAGTGGAAGAAGCAGCTGCGTTATCTACCAGATAATTTACAACACGTCAATTCATTGATCTTCCTACCATGAGCTCTTCTTACTCTTCTCATATTACTTTAGTTAGTCCTATGGGCATAGTATGTCAGGACAAATAGGATCATATATGCGATGTATATGTATTATATACATTTAATGAATATATGCAGAGAGAGACAGAGACAGAAAGAGACACACACATACACACAAAGAGAGACAGAGAGATGGACTGGGGAAGGAAAAATAGCTTTTCTGATGATTAAATAATGTTAGCTTGACGCATTAATAACTTCTCAGATATTCAGGTTACAATTGACTAATTATGTAAATAAACTTAAGATTTATAAGTTTTGAAATCTAATCATCAACATCATGAAAAAAAAAAACAAACTCTGTTAACTTCTAGAATCCCATTTTACTTTTAGTGGCAAGAAGCTGACTGGCAGAAGGCAGAAAAATTGCATAATTTGACTAGAAGTCTAAAAGTCAGACTCATATAATTTCAACATAAAAAAGATAATTGAGGAGATACTTTTTCCAGGAAATCCTTGCTTCAGTTCTCTGAATATTTTAGTAAAAAAATTCCAAACTTAGAACTACCTGGACAACTGTCATAATATTTCATTTTGCTACGATCATGAAGACATCACTCAAGTAGAAGTGTTTCTTACTTTTTGACTATTATCTCCCATTTCTTGTCTACCCAAGGGAGACTGAGATTGGCATAAAAGGAGGCATCTAACAATATCATATGAACACCAGCTGTCGCACATAGGTCTGGAGTTCCATTTTATTTTAGACTACATTTAAAAAAAAAAGAACTATTGTTTTGTCATTTAAAAACTCTGTTAAAATGTGCCACAGAATTTTAGCCTTGGGGCACATAACAAAACGAAAATCCACTGGGTTCTTTATCCTTTAAGCTTTAAGGCACTTTAGAGAGGTGTCCATAAAATAAGTTATGTGCATTTTACCTAACTCAGGCGAGCTCTCACCATGCTGCACTTTGAGTGATAAAAATCTTCCTCTCTCATATTCACATTTTTAAAGAAATGAGTCACTGCATTCTCAGTTTCCATGTCTAGCACTTGAAGCCAAATCCTTCTCATTTGAAAGGGATGAGGCATCCAGAGTGACTGATTTTGCAAGTTGACTTCTATGATAAATTATTCCCAGATGCTAAGATGGATAAAGTACCCCCTCTCCCCTGACATACCTGTGTAAGCAGGTGGATTTCGACCAGATGGTTTCAAACACTACATATACTGCCATTCTTCTGGCATAATTAAAAGTTGGATAAAGATCTTTCCACCGCCAAAGGCATAATCATCACACTTCATCTGATAAAACATTTAGTAAGCACAGACTGTGTGCAAGAACTGTCCTATAGCAAAAGCTTTCCATTGGTGGAATCTGTCTGCACTCAGAAAATATTTATGAAACACTTGTGATGGATATTGAGGAAAGCAGGGAGAATGCATAATCCAGGTAAGTGCAATATCATGAAAAAAATTTACACAGGTCTTAATAATAGAAGCTGTTACAATTCTAATGAATGTAGTCCAAAGACAAACCGTTATGAACAGAAATAGTAGTTACCTTATTTGTGTTCCACCAGGGGCATAGTGTTAAGACTAGGATATGAGTTCAAATGGTTTATTTAGGAGATGATCCCAGGGAGCATGGAAAGAGTGGTGAAGTGATACAGGAGAGGCAAAGCAATCAACAAAGGGTGAATTATTAAGCCAGCTCCCACAATGGGTCACTGGAGCTTACTGCTGCAGAGAAGCTCTGAGATGTGGTGTATAAGAGAAGGCTTAGAATTATGGCAGCCAAGAGGAGAGGAGCTGGGGTATTGATACACTAGAGAATCACTGATTGAGGGAAAGGTTTTAAGGGAAGATAATTTCTTCTCACTGGCAGCCTGCCATGTGCAGAGTAGCCTTCTGCTGACCAGGAACGTTTCCACTATTGTGGAAAAGAACCCCTTGACACAGAGTTGCCGATACTGGAAGCTAAAAATTGTGTGGAGCATAGTGAAGCATTAAGGTCCAATGTGAACAGGGCATGGGCAACATCTCCTGCAGTGATGTGATTTTACCCTCAGAGATTTTCTTTTTTTCTGTCCTTCCTCTCTTCTTCTCTTCCTATTTCTACTTCTCTCCTCAATTAATTTGGTTAAGGGTATCAGAGCAAAGGGGTCTTGTCTCTTTTCTAATTGTTATTTTTCCCTTGAGAAAATTATTTACTTGGCAATATTACTTTACAATATATTTCCAAAAACAACATGAACATGGAAAAACAAAAACTTTTAATAAAAGCAATGGTAGGTAAACTATGCTGTTTCATGTAATAGTGAACTCTGTGGGCTAGTTTCTTCCCTATGTGCACACGTATCACACTGTCACTGTTAAAACATCTGAAGTTCAAGATATTGTGTTGTTGTTGTTGTTGTTGTCGTTGTTTTGAGATGGGGATCTCCCTCTGTCTCCCAGGCTGGAGTGCAGTGGCCCAATCACTGCTCACTGAAGCCTTGAACTCCTGGGCTCAAGTGAGCCTCCCACCTCAGCCTCCTGCGCAGCCGGGATCACAAGCATGTGCCACATGCCTGGCTAATTTTTAAAAATTTTTATAGAGACAAGGTCTCACTATGTTTCCCATGCTGGTCTTGAACTCATGAGCTCAAGTGATCCTCTTGCCTCAGGCTCCCAAAGTGCTAGGATTATAAGAGTGAGCCACCGCATCCAGCCAGGATATTTTAATATTCAAGGTTTGACAATATATTTAATTCTATTCAGCTGGCACCCAACAAGAAACAAAACTTTCTTGAGTCCCTGCTTCCCTAGCTCAAAAGTTTCTCATAGGAAATCAATTGACTTGTAGACTTAACATGACTCTACAGGACTGCCTTGTTTTGCCTTTTATATGAGCATTCATCATTTTAGAAAAGTGAGCTTAAGAAGTAGCAAGACTTATAAGCAACATAATGTCAGATGAAGTCGTGGTTACATCAAAGATTTAGAAATGTCCAGTGGTTTTGAGTTGTTGAGTTAGGATTCAAGTTGAGTTTCTGTAAATTTGCTTTAGTTTGTGCTTTTTGTGGGAAGGGGTTGGTGCATGCTAATGATTAAGGGAATATGTTCTACACTGAAATAAAGACATCGGGAATTAATAAAATATATAGGAAAAATATAACTTTCCATAATAAAGGGGGAATCAGTCCTATAAAAGAAGTCTTTGAGATATTTCTGGGGTTTCTGAACCTGTTAGTTCACGTTCCAAGTGAGCATATCAAACATCACTATGATTAATATATCATTTCTCCACTGTATTCACATTTCTCTGTCATAATAATCAGAACCAGATCTAAGCCTGTTTGTTTCAGTCTGTTGTAAATAATGTGGCTCTAGAAGGTAATTTATGAAGTGGTGTAAAATCAAGGCACCCATTTGTCCTTCTAACATTGAAGAGACAAAAGCAAACAACTTAAGTTAGCTCTGTACTAAAATTCTGATCACCAAGACTTGGTTTCTACTCACCCACTCAAACAAATGTAATTGAATACCTTGCTAAAATTATGTCTAATGAAGACTAATCTCTGGAAAATGAACAGGCATCTCAGAATTGATCATTCTTGCAAGGATGCAGACTTTTCAGGTGAGTATCTTTTCTTTTCTTTTTTTTTTTTTTTCTAATCCAATATACCAAGAATGGATTCCCTTTTCCTGTTTCAACCCAAGGGGGAGAAATATCTTATCCACATCTCTGAAAGCTCCCTTCTGGGCCTTCTTTATTGTCAATATGGTATTTTTCCATAGTGAAAAGCTGTGGAGCATGTCAATTTATGGTGCATGTCCATCCTCTATATTTATTCAAAGTAACTATTATGGAGGATCAATGGAGCATGAGTTATTCTTGCACTTTGTGTGATATCTCAGAATAGTCTAGACAGCCCCAAGTATCAGTTCAGATAACATTCTGAAAAATAATAAGAGAAAGGACTCAATTAAACTCAATAGGTATTTGCTGGAAGCCCACTTTGTATAAGGCATTGCGTTACAAGTAAAGAAGAATTCAAGAGGTCGGGGACAGCCCCTGATTTTGTTCAGTTTACAATCTCACAGGGAGCTTAAACATTGAGGTGGAGTAAGCAAGCTGACATGCAAAGCATGCTTCATACTGCAGACTGTTCAGACATTTAGGGTTACAATACAGTCCAAATCAGGCTTCTCAAGCAGTTGCCTCTTATGAACTGGTGGGCTCCTTCCTGGCTACCTGTCCTCATGTCTCAACATTACTCCCACTTCTTACTGCAGCTTGATTCAACTTTTATTAGTTCTCTGAGCATGACAGCCTGTTTTTAGCCACCAGACTCTTGCTCTTTTGCCCAGAAGTTTAAACCCTTCGCTGATTGCCTGGCCACCTCCTGCTTATCCATATGTACCAGCTGAGATAGTAGATCCTTCAGAAAACTTCTAATCTGGATTAGATACCACCTCTATTTCCTCCCCTACTCTGAATTCTCTCTGCCTTTACACTTATGAAACTATCATATCCATTCACCCACCAGGTCAGCCAGCATTTAATTATTGAAAGCCTTTGATATGTCTGGGGAAAAAAATGATCAAATAAAAGAGATAAGGCTTGTGTTCTTAATTCTATGAAAAGGGATTCACAACAAATAACTAGGCAAATTTAAAGTAAAAGATAATATGGGGTAGTTGTTAGCAATATAAAGAGAATTAAATAGGAAAATGAGATACAAGGTCACTGTCAGGAGTAAAGGGGAGCTACTTAAGATAGGGTGGCCAGAGAAGGCAACTCAGATGTGTCCACAAGACTGACTCTCCCTGTGTTTTCCATTATTCTTAAGCTTTAAGAGAGAGTTCCAGGCAAAGGGGATGCAATAGGCTGATGCTTGACCCTTCCAAATTTCACGTTGAAATTTGGTCTCCAGTATTAGAGGTGGGGCCTAACGGGAGGTGTTTGGGTCAGAGGGGCAGACCCTTCATGGATGGCTTGGTGTCATTCTCATTGTAACAACTGGGCTCTCACTCCATTAGTTCCTGTGACAGTTGGTTGTTTTAAAAGAGCCTGGCACCTTCCCACATACTCTCTCTAGCTTCTCCTCTTGTCATGTAATCTCTGCACACATTGGCTCCCTTTTGCCTTCTGCAGTGAGTAGAAGCAGCCTGAGGCACTCCCTAGAAGCAGATGCTGAAGCCATGCTTCCTTACAGCCTGCAGAACCATGAGCCAATAAATTTCTTTTCTTTGTAAATTACTCACACTCAGATATTACTTTATAGCAACACAAGTAGACTAAGAAGAAAGATGCCAGAGGCAAAGACCTGGAGGCATCAGTCAGCTGGAGAGTTGAGTGTGAAGGGTAGAGGGGACAGGGAGTGAAGTGGAAAAGGCAGTAGAGGTCACATCACGCAGTGTCTTGAGGGCTATGGTAAGATTTTATTCTAAGTGCACTGAAAATCTACTTTAGGATTTTAAAAGGTAGATGTGGGAGGTATAAAATATGATTATTTTAACAAAATCATGATGACTGCTACATAGAAAATGGCTGCTATGTAGAAAAAGAGTGCACTGATCTGGATGACAGTGATGGTTCTTGTCAGCTTAGTGATCTGTTTCTCCATTCTACTATATTATGCTTTCTTGGAAGTAGAGGACGTATGCTTTGTGCATATCTCTTTATATTTCCATAGTTAGGATAATAGTTTATATATTTTAAGAGTTCCCAACTTAAATGGGAAATGGCTAGTCATTGTTTGTTCAATGACTCTGTTCTCGCCAACTAATTCTTCTACCCAAGCCAATGTGTTAGAGTAGGGATATTGAAATATGAGCCTCCTAATTCATTAAAAAACACATTTTTATTATATATTATTGAAATGTCACAAAGATACTTTTACAAATGAGTATTATTTACTTTGAGAGTAGATCCTTTATTTCTTATTACATATCATTGAAATCAGATACTTAGCATCTGTCAAATGATAATTGTGTTTTTTAAAACCTAGCTTATTAATGAAACAAATATAGTGGAAAAAGCAGACACAAATAATAAAATAATAGAACATACTTTTGTAAGTAAAATAGTAAGTTGAAATATACTGAATTTTCATAATTTATAAGAAAATAAATACCTTCTTAATAGTTTTGTATATGCATGTAGCATTCAAAAACATATGTAAAGCTATTTAATTTATGAACTAACATTTCTAAGTAGCTGGCCTTATTAATTATATGGGTTTATTGTTATCATTTTACATCGGATTCATAGGTACAATATTGTTAGGTGAATTAAAGGGGTGAACAGATGAATTACAAGCAAGAAGCTCAGTTTCTTTCTTCTCCAAAGTAATGAAGAAGAGGAATATCAGTCCCTGCACTTAGGTCCCTTATTTCCAGAACTTTCTGATAGAAATATTATGTTGGCAACATATGTCATTAAAATCTAAAAAAAAATTTGCAGTTAATTTTATATTTATTTAACTCAATACATCCAAACATTATCATTTCAACTTATAATCAATATAAAAAATTATTAATGAGCTAATTTACATTCTTTTCTTGGTATTACATTTTTGAAATTCACAGTGTCTTTTACAACACCCCTCAGTCTGCACTCACCACATTCTCATTGCTCAATGGACAAACGTGGCTTATGGGGACTGAATTAGACAGTGCAGCCTTATATCTTCATCTAGAATCTTCTATCTTGGAGAAGAGAGTGTTTGTGTATTAAAGTAGGAAGAAGGTGACAAAACACAACCCACAATGAATTCAGAAGAGGGTTCTTTCTTTGAAACTCCCCCGATGGTCCACATAATAATCCATAGCCTTATTATTTTTTTAGTCACCAAAATCATAGCCTGATGAAGGCCATGTTTTGGTCACTAAAATTCTCAAGCCAACTTCATCCACCTGCCTGCTCTACCTATGATTCCTGGGACCTATGTCTTAGTTGGAGCTTGGTTATTGGTGGAAGTCAGTGTAATCACCTGGATTCTCCAGTGGAAGAGGTAATATTAAGAAACCCTATCAAGGTGAACGTAATTTTTCCATTTCATCGCAAATGTTCTGGAAATATGTGCATAGGTTTGTATGGACAGAATATTAAAAATTCCATCCATAAAACAAGGCCAAGCAAAGGTCATGGTCTCCTCCAACCGGAGATCAGCCATTTTCTTGGGGTCAGTGGGTAAATACATCTTTGGCTCATTTCTAGGGTGGAGAGAAAATAGCTCAAACCTGTCACCCTAGGAAATTATTGTTCTTTTGGCCTTTCAGCAAATTTTCCCAAACATCTCCTTTCAATCTTTTTAAAACCCCTTATCCACATGGCCGAATTAAGGTCATAGAGTTTCTTTTCGCCTGGCTCATTCAAATAGTGATATATTATCCTTTGCTGTTTTCAAATGAAACAAAATTACATCATTTTAAGGCTAAATGCCCATTCCTCCACACTGAATATTTAATCAATAAGCTGAAAAGCACAATTAAAATAGTAAAATATATTGGTAAATGTGTGATAAGAAGTTTTATTTAGAGCTCAGAGAACACTGTTCTTTGAAAAAAAATATAAGGTCCAGCTGTGACATGCTTCCTCAGTTATCAGTGTTTAAGATCACTATGTTTTCTTCTTAGCAAAAATAAATAAATAATCATAGACATATAATAAATAAAAATGTGGGGCAACTGTAAAAGTCAGGGGAGCCCTGCGTTGAGCGTTCTGTTAGCTTTCCAACACTTGAAAGGTGTTAAGTGGCTTGAAAATCTGTGCTAAGTGAGGACTGTTGAAAATATAAGTTCACTTCCACTGTCTGACAGGGAACATTTCAGTATCTTCATTGAACCAGTGTAAACGAGGCTGTCACTAGCTGCAGTGTTGAGAGAGGGTCACCAATTGTTAAACAGATCCTGACTTTGACATACTAAAAATGTGGCTCTGATCACTCATTAGAAGGTCTATTGTTAAGAAAAGCTCACATTTTTTATTCACTCAGGGAAAAGGCATGTTGGAGGATTTCAGTGCAGAGAAAAGAGAGATAAGAAATTTTATGTGTATTGGAAGGCTGAAGAAAAATCCATAAACTCATATGAAATACTGACTATATCTCCAGAGGTTTCGCAGGGTCTATTCTTTTGGAGAAATGAACCCCATTCTGATGAACTATAAGGTTGCTTCAGGAAATTCTCAAGACCAATAAATATTACCCTGTAAGCAGAGGCTACAAATTAGACATAGATCAAAACAGCTAAGGGCCCTGCCATACTCCCAGTTCGCCAAGAGTGTTATTTTTGCTTCCTCCCTCCTGTTTGCTCCTCCATTACCAACTCAGTCAACATCAATCCTCACTGATTCTCCATCATGTACCTTAGAAACATTCCTTATTTTCATTTTAACTTCCTCCCCACTAATCCAGCCTCTCTTTACCTGCCCCTAAATAACCATAATAATAGTGATAAAACTCAATTCCCTAGGCTCCAGGCTCTTCCCAGCCACACCCCTCCCCTTGAAGCAAAGTGAACTACAGACAAAAGCAAAGATCATTTTCCTTTAACAACACACCCTTCTCTTGTTCAGAAGCCTACAGTTCTACATCATTGCCTATTCTATCCAGTTCTTGAGCTTCTCAGATCCTAACAACTGCAGCTAACCCATACTGCGCCTTTGTGGGAATCAGCCTCAATATGTCGTAAGTTGGATTTCCCCAGAGACAGACTCCAAAGACACAGATGTAAGTAAAATGGTTTGTTTGGGAAGTGATCCTAGGAATTACCAGTAGGGATATTGAAAGGTGAGATAGAGAAGGGAGTCAATAAGGATGCATTGTTGAGCAGGTAACCACTGTGGGCAACTCGGGTGCAATCTTACTGGGAAGCTCTGGGAGACAGTGTAGAAAATATCTTGGCATTATCCCACTGGTGGTCAGGGGAGCTGAGGCATGCAGGAATCGTCCCTATTGATCATGGGCTGACAGCTACTCATGGGAAGGTGGGAGATATTAAATCCCTTGCTTTTCTTGCCTGGGCTAAATGGGGTGTAACAGGGAAAGATGACCCCTTGGGCAAAGAGTCACAGGTATTTGCAGTTGGAAGCCACCACACTGGCATCCATGATATTGGAGTGCCAAAGAGATATAGGTAAACACTGACACCTTTCTCCAGACAGACACAGCCTCAGACCTAGATGTGTGGGTGGGCAGAGTCGTACCCACTGTAAACTCTCAGCTGTGTGCTTTTCTACAAAGAACATACCTTAGTGACTTTTTGACAATGCACATGCCCTAAAATGTTTTTATTCCCATGGCATAAGGCAACCTTTTGAAAGCACTTCACATTTCATAGAGAAATGTACTATCAAATGTTATTCAAATAAAAGTTTGTCATCGTTTACAGAATCAGTGAATATTTGTAACTAGAAAGGTCATTGATTTATAGGATTGAAATGAACTTCTCTGTCAGACTGTTAAGTATTAAGCAGAATACTATTAGGTGCCTTTAAGACAAAGTGAGGGAAGCATAAGGATTTTTTATACACATAAAGACAGCATTTGTATTGCTTTGGTGACGAAGCCAGTTTTTAGGACTCTACAATTTAAATAACTGTCCAAAGATGTTGTCACAGCACAGCTCATAATAGCTCCATGTATCAAATGCCAGCTTTAAGAAGTTTATAAGTAGGGCGTGATCTGATGGAATAGAACTTCTCAAGGTCTAAGCCACTTCATCATCCAAAAGCCAAACACTGAGTTGGGGAAATACCAAATTCATTAGACTGGGTTAGCACATTAAATTAGGTGCAAACATCTACTTGAACCATCTCAAATGAGGCCTACATATTTATTTGGGAGTCTAAAATATTTTAAACCAAAAACTGCTTTTTCCCTAATTCTAAGAACTTATAGTTTAAAGAAACATTGGGAAGCATTTTAAAATAACCTAAGTAGGGCTTAAGAGCAATTTATCTTTGGCTTTTTACTAGAATTTTATTGTTTTTATTGTTGTTTTTCCTCTCTATTTTGTATTACTATGTCAAAGTTCAGCGTAATGGACTTTGATGAGCGTGTTGGATTGAAAAGCCTGGTCTACCCTTTTTTATGTCTGGTGTAATCAGAAGGACAAGCAGGCCCTGAACTCACCATGACAGAATGTCCCTGGAAGAAATAGCTAGTGGAGAAGGAGGATAGAACAGTAGAGTCAATAGCATCCCAGGCATTGCACTGTGGGAAATCACTAAATGATTGGATGTTATGTAGGAGCCCCTTCAACACACTGACCACCATTATTTTTAATGTTATTTCCCATTCTCAATATACACTTTTTCTTCTGACATAATGATCTCCTCCCCAACTCCAATGAGACCAATAGTGTCCCACCCTTTCATCATCAGGCACTTTTTATTTGAAATACATTTTCTCTTTCTTTTCTTCCATCCCTTTTTATCTTTCAAGGTTCAAATTAATAAAATCCTACACTAGGGTAGCTTTTTCCACTGTCCAGCTGAGAAAAATCTCAGCCTCATTTTAAAGCCATCAGAAGTATCTCTTTTTGATGTGTTGGATTCAGTCTGCTGTTTTATTAAGGAATTTTGCATCTTTCTTCAGGGATATTGGCCTGTATTTTTCTTTCTTTGTTGTATCCTTGCCTGGTTTTGGTATCAGAGTGATGCTGGCTTCATAGGGTGAGTTAGGAAGAATTCCTTCCTCTTTAAGTTTTTGGAATAGTTTGAGAAAAATTGGTGCAAGTTTTCTTTATAACTTTGGTAGAATTCAGCAATAAGCCATCTGGTCCTGGGCTTTTCTTTATTGGGAAACTTTTTATTACCAATTTAATCTCATTACTCGTTATTGGTCTGTTCAGGTTTTCTATTTCTTCCTGCTTTAATCTTGGTAGACTGTAGGTGTTCAGGAAAGTATCCATTTCCTCTGGGTTTTCCACTTTGTTAGCGTATAGTTGTTCATAATAATTTCTAATGATTCTTTGTATTTTTGTTATATCAGTTGTAATGTCTCCTTTTTCATTTCTTATGTTATTTATTTGGATATATTATCTTTTTTTCTTGGTTAGTCTTGCTAGCAGTTTATTTATTTTGTTTGTCTTTGCAAAAAAACAATTTTTCACTTCATTGATCCAATGTATTGTTTTTTAGTCACAATTTCAGTTCGTTGTGCTTGGATCTTTACTATTTTCTTTTCTTGTTAATTTTGGATTTGGTTTGTTCTCACTTTTTTAATCCCTTAAGGGATTAAAAACAAGGTACATCATTAGGGTGTTTATTTGAAAACTTTATATACAATGGTCAAGTGACATGTATCCCAGGGATGCAAGGATAGTTCAACATACACGAATAAATAAGTGTGATAAATCACATCAACACAATGAAGGACAGAAACAATATGATCATCTCAATAGATGCAGAAAAAGCATTCAATAAAATCCAACATCCTTTCATTATAAAAACTCTTAACAAGTCATACATAGTAGCAAGGTAGCTCAACATAATAAAAACTGTATATGACAAAGCCACAGCTGGCATCGTATTGAAGGGTGAAAAGCTGAAAGCTGAAATAACTAGAACAATAGGAAGATGACTTTCACCACTCTGATTCAACCCAGTACTGGAATTCTAGCTAGAGCAATCAGTAAAGGGAAATAAACGGAAGTCATCCAAATTGAAAAATGAGGAAGTCAAATTGTCCCTTCCCACAGATGATATGATCTTATATACAGACTAACCTAAAAAGTTCACTGAAAAACTCTTAGATCTGATCATCAAATTCAGTAAAGTTGCAGGATAAAAAATTAATATAAAAATTAGTAGCATTTCTATACACCAATAATGAATTAGCCAAAAAGAAATCAAGAAAGCAATTCAATTTATAATAGCCAATAAAATAAAAGAAAATACCTAGGAATAAATTTAACCAAGAATGTTAAAGACTTCTGCAATAAAAACTACAAAACACTAATGAAAGAACACGAAAGGGGCACAATCAAAGGGAAAGACATCCCATGTTCATGAATCAGAAGAACTGATATAATTAAAATGTCCACACTACATAAAGCAATCTAGAGATTCAATGCAATGCTTATCAAAATGCCAATGATATTTTTCACAGAAATAGACCAAAAACCTTAAATTTATATAGGACCACAAAAGACCCTGAAGAGCCAGAGCAATTCTGACCAAAAAGAACAAAGCTGGAGGCATCATACAATCTGACTTCAAAATATACTACAAACCTATAGTAACCCAAACACCATGGTACTAGTATAAAAAAAGATGCATAGACTAATGGAAGATAATAGAGAATCCAGAAGTAAGTCAATGTATTTCAGCCAACTGATTTTCAACAAAGGCATCAAGAACATACATTGAGGAAAGGACATCCTCTTTAATAGATCGTGTTGGGAAAACTGAATATCTATATGCAGAAGAATAAAACTAGGCCTTTATCTTTTATACAAAAATTAACTCAAAATGAATTAAAGATATAGATATAAAACCTGCAACTATAAAACTACTAGAAGAAAACATAGGGGAAATGCTTCAGGACATTGGTCTAGGCAAAGACTTTATGGCTCAGACTTCATAAGCACAGGCAAAAAACAAAAAAATAGGCAAATGGGACTATATTAAATTAAAAAGCTTCTGCACAGCAAAGGAAACAATCAACAAAGTGAAAAGATCACTTATAAAATGGAAGAAAATATCTGTAAACTATTCATTCAACAAGCTGCTAATACTCAGGATATACAAAGAACTCAAAACAACTCAACAGCAAAAAGAAACAAAGAATTCCATTAAAAAGTGGACCAAAATCTGAATAGACATTTCTCAAAAGAAGACATACAAATGGTCAACAAGTATATGAAAATTGCTCAACATCATGAGTCATCAAGGAAATACAAAGCAAAACCACAATAAGATACCACTATGCTCCAATCAGTGTAGCCATTATCAAACAGACCAAAAAAAAAAAAAAAAGTGCTGACCAGGATTCAGAGAACAGGGAACTCTTATAAACTATTACTGGAAATATAAATTAGTATAGCCATCATGCAAAACAATATAGAGGTAGAACTACCATATGATCTAGCAGTCCCACTACTGATTACTTATCAAAAGGAAAAGAAATAAAATATTTTAAAGGGATGCCTGCAGTCAACTGTTTATTGCCACACTGTTCACATAGTCAAGATGGGGAATCAACCTTACTGACCATTAACAAATGAATGCATAAAGAAAATATGTTTATATACACAATGGAATGCTGTTCTGTCATAAAAATGATGAAATTCTGTCATTTGCAAGAAACATCAATAGAGGTGAAGGCATTATGTTAAGTGAAATTGCCCAGACACAAAAAGACAAATATTGTGTGTTTTCACTCATATGTGGAAGCTAAAAAATTAATCTCGGCCGGGCGCGGTGGCTCAAGCCTGTAATCCCAGCACTTTGGGAGGCCGAGACGGGCGGATCACGAGGTCAGGAGATCGAGACCATCCTGGTGAACACGGTGAAACCCCGTCTCTACTAAAAAATACAAAAAAACTAGCCGGGCGAGGTGGCGGGCGCCTGTAGTCCCAGCTACTCCGGAGGCTGAGGCAGGAGAATGGCGGGAACCCGGGAGGCGGAGCTTGCAGTGAGCTGAGATCCGGCCACAGCACTCCAGCCTGGGTGACAGAGCAAGACTCCGTCTCAAAAAAAAAAAAAAAAAATTAATCTCATGGAGGAGGGACTAGAATGATGGTTACCAGAGGCTGGGAAGTGTGGGTGGGAGAAGAATGAAGGGAGGTTGGTTAATGGATACAAACATATTAGAGAATTAGATAGAAAGAATAAGTTCTAGCATTTCATAGCTCAGTAGAATAACTCCAGTTAATGATAAATTATTACCTAATTAAAAATAGCCAGAAGATTTGAAATGTTCCCAATACAAATAAATGATAAACATTTGAGGTGAGGGATATTACACATTGTGTGCATGTATCCCAATATCACATGTACCCTATAGATATATACAATTATTATGTATCAATATAAAGTGTTTCTTTTGACATACCGGATGCTTCTTCATTGATATTTATCTTTTTTAAAACTATAGGCCCAATTTCCCAAAAGATCATAAGCTCTTTGAAGAGAAGAATTGGTGCCTTGGACATGGCAGTTCTTGGTATTACTCTTACACACAAAAGAAATTAAAGGTCTTTGCTAAATAATGATGTTGGATGATGGATGATACATACCATGGGTCTCTTTCTTTGTTCATTTGTTTTGATTCCATCCCCGAAAACCTAGCCAAGGTCCTGCTGAAACAAAAAATCAATACTATCTGGCTGACTAGACAGGCAATGGGGCCATAGAAAAGCAGCTGTATTGGCCAGGTAATACTTCGTGGTCATACCCAGAAATCCTCCCATATCATGCTCTGTATAGACCTACATTCTGTGCTCTGATGCTGGGACAGAGGCTTCTAATGAGGTATCTAGAGCCTCAATAATCTGCCTGAGGGAGGCAACAGACATTGGTATGTGTCTGCTTATGGCAGAATATATTTTCCAAAGGTAGCCACAAAAAATATCTCCCATGATACATACCCTTCTATAATGTGACCATGTCATTTCCTTGTCAAGGTGAAATTTAATTCTCCCTTTGAATTTGAGCAGGCTTATGACTTTCTTTTTACCAATAGAATGAGATGCAAGTGATGATGCTCCTGACTTTCCAGGGCAGGTCCATGAAGACCATAAACCTCTCCCTGGTTTTCTTGGCAATTTCCCTCTTAGAACTCAGACACCATGCTGTGAAAATCTCAGTCCCAAGGAGAGGCAACGGGTAGGTGTTCTGATCCAGAGTCAGGGCAGAGCGGGTGTCCTAGCCATCCCAGCTCAGGCGCCAGACATGTAAATGAAGGAGCTTCCAGCTGATTCCAGTCCCCAAGCACCCAAGTCAATCACAGGCATTTGGATCTTCCCACCTAAAGCCCCAGATATTGTGAGACAGGGAAGAGTCATCCTCACTGTGCTCTTTCATAATTCACTGAATTCATGAACATAAAATGGAATAATTTGCTATACTACCACAATAACTGAACTAATATGCAATATTAATTTCTATCATCCTCTATTCCAAAGCCAGTGCACATTTGTTTTTGTAAATAAAGTTTTAGCAAAACATAGCTATGCTCGTTTGTTCATGAAATGTCTATGGCAGCTTTTGCACTGAAATTTGTGGTGCAGAATGTACAACTTACAAAAATAAGATATTTACCATATGACTCTTTACAGAAAATGTTTGTGATGTTATACAGAAGATCTCAAAGTGTGATCCCAGATAACAGCATCACTATCACTTGGGAACTTGTTAGAAATGCAAATTGTTAGGCCGGGCGCGGTGGCTCAAGCCTGTAATCCCAGCACTTTGGGAGGCCGAGACGGGCGGATCACGAGGTCAGGAGATCGAGACCATCCTGGCTAACCCGGTGAAACCCCGTCTCTAGTAAAAAAAAATACAAAAAAATAGCCGGGCGAGGTGGCGAGCGTCTGTAGTCCCAGCTACTCGGGAGGCTGAGGCAGAAGAATGGCGTAAACCCGGGAGGCGGAGCTTGCAGTGAGCCGAGATCCGGCCACTGCACTCCAGGCTGGGCGACAGAGCGAGACTCCGTCTCAAAAAAAAAAAAAAAAAGAAATGCAAATTGTTGAGCCCTAGTCCAGACCTACTGAACTAGAAATCCTGGCAGTGGGACTCAAAGTTTTGCTTCAGTAAGCCCTTCAGGTGATTCTGATGCTCATTAAAGTTTGAGAACCATTGCTCTATGCTAATAGAACCCTGATTATTTTTAAGGCTGCAATATCCCAACCTTTAGTTGGTAGATTATGGTTAGTCTACCCAGGACAATACTTTACCTGCTTTTCCAGCTTCCCTTGTAGCTATGCGTGGCTACATGACAGTTTTAGCCAATGAGATATAAGGAAGACTCTGCTGGGGATATATTTAAGAAGTTTTTACTTTGCTGATAAAAATGACCATCTGATGATGACCCTTGATCCCTTCTTTTGGCTTGTAATGCTGGTTGGAGGCCTGGATATCACAGCTATTCTGTGACCATAGGGTCACTAGCATAAAGATAGAACCCCAAAAGGTCAGGATGCTGGAAGAAAATGACAGAAACAGCTGGTTCCTCAAGGACACTTTTGAGCACCTAAATCAAGGACAACAAACTCCTACCTTGATGTGTAAGAAAATACACTGCTAATTATTTAGGACACTATTTTTTTTTTTTTTTTTTTTTTTTTTTTTTTTTGAGACGGAGTCTCACGCTGTCGCCCAGGCTGGAGTGCAGTGGCGCGATCTCGGCTCACTGCAAGCTCTGCCTCCCGGGTTCACGCCATTCTCCCGCCTCAGCCTCCTGAGTAGCTGGGACTACAGGCGCCCACCACTGCGCCCGGCTAATTTTTTGTATTTTTAGTAGAGACGGGGTTTCACTGTGGTCTCGATCTCCTGACCTTGTGATCCGCCCGCCTCGGCCTCCCAAAGTGCTGGGATTACAGGCGTGAGCCACCGCGCCCGGCCTAGGACACTATTAATTGCAGTCAAACACACTCCTAGCTCGTATATATAACAGGCATTCAAATATATATGTTATTCTCAATACTTCAAAAAAGTGAATCTCACAAAGCAAACTTGGCCTTGAAGAGATACTATAAACTATGTGGAGAGTCAAGTTTGCTTGCTTTTGGCTAGAGTCATGTCAATTCACTGTTACCAGTACTCATTTCATGTTATTTAGAAGTTACATTTGATTGCATCTGACACCAAAGAAATTTTCAGGAGATAATAATTCTATCTAAGTATTATTGAGCATTTGCCAAATGCCCGGCACTCTGCTGACATGACCCTCTATACTTCTGACTATAATTCCTGTTTCTCAGATGGGAGACTAAGGTCCATGAAGACAGGTGACTGTTTCAGTTGGCATACTGTGCATATCAATCCAGGGAATCTGATTTTAGAGCCTACACATTCAATCACAGCTAATATTAAATAACTTCTTTATTTAATTGCATACTCAAAACTATTTGTTATATACAAAGGTTTTGAAAGGCACAATCTTGAAACAAACGTGTACATCAAGAGGAAAAGACTTAAAAATATGTGTGTGTGTGTGTGTGTGTGTGTGTGTGTGTGTGTGTGTGTGGTACGAAAGTTCAATTCTTAAAATTAGAGAGCTCAATGGAATTTTGGCCTGAGCCTCAAAGTACGTTCATCTGCCTTGTACCTTAGCAGGAAGTATAACGGCAGGGATTGAAGAGGATAGATTTTGTGAGTATTAACGTGGGCTTCTAAGTTAACACCACTATGGAAAATGGCTCAGATAAGGCAGTATATGTGTATTCCATTTCTTTACATTCCTTATTACAATCTCCTTCCGTTAATACCTACGTCCATTTCTGCTATCCCAAATTGCTTCCCTTTCAGTCTCTAGAGGTGTTGAGGTGCAACATAGTCTTTTAACAGATGCACCCCCACTGAAATGGTGCCCTTCAAAGAGCTCAAAGCACCCCTTTTTTGTCTACAGGTTGAGAAATGTCTCTCCGAAGATCTCCCAGCCTCTTATGACCACAGAGCATGAGAATAGAAATGCTAATGTGGCATTATGAGTGAGAGGTAAGGACTGTCCAGCCTTTTGTGGACAGGAGGCCTTTTGGGCTGATTGAAATGTGTGCATACAGTAGAACGAATGCCACCAACGGATGTTCCCACAGTCGGCACTCAGAGATAGCCCAGGCATTGGTGAGCCTTTTATCTATACTCAGTTTTGAAAGACAACTTGACATTCTTATAATGCCATGCAAATGTATTCCCTTATACAATGTCAGTGATTACTCAGACTCCCAAGACAAGCCACACATATCTTAATAAATTGGGACTACAGATTAAACAATTTAGAGAATAATGGTCTTTCACTGAGAGAGAAGCCATGGTTTGTGTCCTTCAAATTACAAGAGAAAGTATTTAAATTATTCTCAGCTGGCATTCACTCCAGACAATGGTGGGCAACAGTGGCATTCTTGTTGTTTCCAACTACACCATGACCTACTCTCCCACTCCCCTCGGCTCTGAGTGTGACGCATTCTGAAACGCCCAAATCAAATGTCATCTTCTCTTTGATGCCTTTCTTGATTCCTGCACCCCATCCCAAGCAGAATTTGCTACACCCTCATTGCTGATCTCACACCCCTTTAGTCATATATCTATAGAAACATAAATGTAACTTGAGTTATGACTTATATAGTAACCTGTGGCTGTACCTCTTTCCCTACTAACCGTTCTCCTATTACGAACTCTGACAAGGCACAAACAATGTCTTATAACTCATCACAATAACTCCCCGTCCTTTGGCCCAGCTTAGTGCCATGAATGGCTAGGAAGGTTGCAATTGCACAACTCCCTGGGGGCACTATTCACATTAAAATCCATATAAATGGCAACTTTTAGAATTGTGCGGACAAGGAGATCTTTTCTCAGTACCTACCTAGCATACAAGACATGCTCCGTCAAATGCTTGTTAAGTTAAATAACAGCAGACTGGTTGGGTGGGGGTAGGAAAGAGGAAGACATTAATTATTTATTCAACATTCATAGGAACTAGCCACGGGGTTCAGTTCTTTTTAATAGTGCATCTATCGGTCTATCTGATCATAGCTAATCAGGCGTTAGTGGCATATGGTTTGAGAGAAATAGCGTTCCCTGTTACAGATGTCAGTTAAAAAAGAGACTTTTAAAGCTTCACTTGATGCAAGCCGCCTGCTTAACTTGAGGCCATAAGGAGATGGTGACAGACAAGCTTTACATCCTCCACTTGCAATCAATTTGCTCCTGACCGTGATTCCGAGTATTAACCTTGTTCTATCAAACCCCTGGAGTGTGGGGATGGGAAGACAAGAACATGCACAGAGGAAGCTGAGATCAGCCCGAATAGCTAATGAACCAACAGATTTGATCTTTAGGGGAAAGGAGAAAAAATGGCCTTGGTATGGAAAACAAAACATAAGAATTCATTCCCTTGGGAACCCGACTACAGCTTGCTTTGCTGCCGACACGGTCTAGTGCAATGCCTGTTTGCTCAGGTTTTCTGCCCCAGCTAAAGATATGAAGGTTGGCAAGACAGGGATTCAAATTTGTAGCGATTTCATACATGTTCGCATGTGTTATTCAGTGCTCCTAAGGGAGACTATACAATGAACGCTGAATAAATAAAAAATAATATAAATCTAAACAAAAGAAAAATAATACCAAGAGAAGATTGTAGGAACATGACCTGTTAAAAGAAAAAAAGGAGTGGATAGAATTGGACAATCCATTTGTTGTTGTTGTTGTTATTGTTTTAAATCTTTACAAAGTTCATATCCAGAAATGCAATGCAATCTTAAAGCTGTATTAACAGAAATACAAATAAGACAGCATATCCCAACACCAGGAGTCTTCCTTAAGGATTGGCCATCTTGTCTGTCATCTTAAGTGGTTCTCTATGATAGCTATTGGATGCTGCATATTGTCATTCTTATTTTATAGAAAATAGTGATGGTTCTTTCATTCTTTTATATATAATATATAATATATATCTTTTATTATCTTTTATGTTAATTTGGCACTAACTTTCATATTATACATTACATAAAATAATGTAGATACCTAATCCTAATATAATAAAATTATATTATATAATTATATATTATATATTTATATAATATATATTTTTATGATATATATAATATAAAATAATGTAAATCCCCAATATTCTTAAAATATTTTTATTTCTTGGCATACCACACAAGTTAATCTAACTTCTGAGTTCAAATTATGGTACAAGGATCTACCTAGGAGGAATAAATGAGAAAAATTTAATACTTCACTAAGTCTATGCTTAAGGAAATGAATTACCAAACAAAATATTTAAGTAGCAACTAAAAAGCAGTATATTTGGTCGTATTTGGTAGAATTTTTTAAATGGTATGGCTTTTTAAAATGTGATTAAGTATAAAGAAAAAAATTAAAATACCTCAGAATCTTACAATTCAGATTGCTGCTTTTGATCTTAAAAGAGAAACAAAAGGAATACATACACAATTTTTAAAAATTAAATGAACAGGAAGATATCAAGTGAAAAGCCTAGTTCCTCTCCATAGAAGGTCTACATAGTGTGGTGCCTAGACCAGAAGCAGCAGTATCACCTGGGAAACTGTTAGAAATACAAATTCTTAGGCTTCACCCCAGATTCACTGAATCAGAGTCCCTATGGTGGGGACCTGGGTTTTAAGAAACTCTCCTGGTGATTGTGATGCACACTGAAATCTAAGAACCAGTATTCTAGACAAAGGCAATCAGAGCTCAAAATCTTATGTCTTTCCAGATACATTTTAATCACACACATGCACATGCACACACATACACAGTCTTTTTTTATACAAAATGAACCACATTATACACAGTGATCGTCATTTTAATTTTTAAATGACATCATTTATCTTGTAGGTCTTTTCATATCTGCACTTAGAGATGCACTTCATGTTTTAAGATTATTTAGCCTTTCATTGGTTGTACCATATATCTTAATGGTTCAACCAGGTCAGTTATGTGATCATTTCTGGTATTTTCAGTTTATATATTTTACAGTGAGCATTCTTGCTAGTACATCTTAGAAAACATGTATGAGTATATCATTGAATAAATTCCCATCAGAGGCAACACAAAGTCATGAGGAAATGTATATTTTAGACTTTTGTGCATATGACCTAAATGTCTGACAAAGAGGTAGAGCCAATTTACACGCCAAGCAACAATTTATAAACAGTGGCTATTTTTCTGGATTCTCATTTGACACTGGATATCATCAAATTTATTTTAACTGCTATCAATCTGATTGATTAAAACATGCCATCTCATTATCGTTTATTTGCCTTTCTTTAATTAGGAAGGCAAAGATGGTCATCTTGTATTTTTATTGTCCATTTGTATTTCTTTTTCTGCAACTTGTCCATTTTCCCTTGGGTTAAGTGTATTTTTTCCTTACTAATTTGTATAAAATTTTGCAAATTAAGATTAGTCTGACCTGTCACATGTTTAGACTGTATTTTTATTAGTTCAGATATTTTTAAGTTGGTTGTAAATTTATAGATTTGTTAATGTTTTCTCTTTTGTGCTCTGTGTCTCGTGTCCTGCATGGAAAGACTTTCCACTAATTCCAAAATTTTAAATAAATTCACTCATGTTTTTCCTCAAACTGTCATAGTTTAATTTTTTACCTTCCGGAATTTACTTTGGTAAAAGAAATGAGATTAGCATCCAATTTTTTTTTTTTTAATCCAGTTAGTACCTTGTCCCAGCACCACTTAGTGAAGAAGTTCTTTTCCCAATGATTTGAGTGCCAGTATTACCTCTGAATCTGGAGAATTTAGGACCATTCTCTCATAATCTATTGGTTCTCTAGTGCCAAGCTCATTGGCTAGTACAGCCTCATTGGCTATTTTTATGTAGATAATACTATTTCCAGCTCATTCATTTTTGTTTTTGAAACATTTCAAAGCATTTTCACTTTTATTTTTCATTATGAACTTTGTATTATTTTGTGAAGTACAAAAATAAATTTGGATGGAGTGTTAAGACATCGAATTTACAGCTTAATAAACTGAGATTTGTCAGTTTGTCAATATATAATATTATGGTTTCCTATAGAGAATACCTGTATCTCTAATTTTACTGAAGAATTCTTTTATGTTATCTTTAGAGCTTCAAGTTTTCTTTTTATAGGTCTTTCACATTTCTGGTTAACTTTAATACTAGGTATTTTAGTTTTCTTTTGCTATTATAAATGGATTATTTCTCCCTCCCACTGTATTTTCTAACTGCTTTGGGTTGTTTACAAAGCTACTAATTTTTAATTCTTCATGTGTGTTTATCTTTTGTGATGCTTGTAATGAATTCTTAAAAATTATAATCCCCCCAAACATGATGCTTACACATCTAAATGAATGTTAGCTACTGAAAAGAAACATAATCAGACTTCATTAAAAACATATTTTGACATCTATTTTTTTTTTTAATTGCCCACCAGAGACAATGTCTCATTTACTTCATAGTGACACATGTTTTTTTTTACACAGATTGACATGGCCTTGCTTGGTCAACCAGTGTATATCAGCTAGGCTTTCTTTAGATAAACTTAACTACTTTTTTATATTACCTAGTGAAAATAAATAGAAGAGTATTTGTGATCATTTAAAATATTCCCAAAAAAGAATGTTAACTTCAAAGAAATCTCCAAATACGAAGTTCCAGAAGTGGCTTTGCCAATGCAGAGAACATTGAGCATCCAGATAAAGAATTGAGAAGAATGACTGACTACTTCCATGGAAATCAAAAAGAAGGTGACAAGAAAGATTGAAAACAAAATAGAAAGAAAAATAATAGTAGAATTGATCAGTGAGTCTTAGACCTTTTAAAAAACCAAGCATAACAAAAATGAAAAAGGCAGAACACAAAGACATGTATACACCAGTTAAAATCATAACAGGTTAATAACAGATATAGAGAAAATGAAATTAATGATAACATAATACTTTATAAAACTTATCCAAATACATTGAAACATCTATTTTCTATGTATAATTAAACTGACCAAATAGAAAAGATGAAAAGTCAAAGCTAATGATTTTGTTCCTGGCACTTTTCTATATTAACTAATTATTTGGTATATTTCTCAGTTGATTCCACTGCATTTACTAGGTATACAATTATATAAGCAGCAACTAACAATGATTTTTTTTCTAAAAAGATTTAATGCCGCATGGTTTAGATTAAGCTGGATCTACGAAACATTGAATTCATCTTTTATTTTCTCTGTGAGCAGGGGCTCCTCCTTCTGTTTTTCTGCCATCTAGAGACGAATCTATATTTGTCAATATTTACATAAATCGAAACATAAATCACGTAAGAACCCTAGACATGGCCTCCAGGATAATCTGACTCTTGCCCGTTTCTCTTCTCAATTATGTTGTCAGAGAGAGATACCTGAGATGAAGCCTCTCAGGAATAGAACTAACAATAATTCTTGTCTCTTCCTTACCAATACCTATACCTTTAATTTTCATTTCTCATGTTGAATTACATGTGCTATTTCTAGAATAATTTTAGTGGTGGGGATAGTAGGCATTACTATCTTATTCATAATAAGAATATAAAACTTAAAAATTTTTATCATTTAACTTGATGCTGAATATTTATTTGAAAACATACATATTATTGGTTAATGATAGACAATTATTTTAATATATCACCATTCATTTTGCTAACATTTAATGTTTTGGCCCCAACAGTAGTATGATTATATTACATAAGACTGTTAAAAGATTGTCCTATTTCGTCATCTCTATCAAATTTCTACTTAGATGTTATATTGTCCTTGTATAAAAAATTCAGAAGCTGCATTATGTCTCTATGTTTGGAAAGCTTAAGTAATTAGTAAATTGGTTCTTTAAATTCAGAAGAATTCCCCTTTGAAAACCATTTGAGTCTGGAAATTTCTTTTTGCCACACTTTTAAAATAATTTTCTAAATAATTTTTGTAGCTATTCATCAACTTGAGTTTCATCTCCTCTCTAGAATCACTTTTGTTAACACTTGGTTCCTAAAATTTTGAGAATTGTTAACAGGCATTTTTGAAGAGCTTTATAAAGACTATTTTATTATTCTTTTAACTTCTAATGTAACTCTCATTTCTTTTATGCTATTTTAAATTTTATGCACTTGTGTTTTCTTCCTTCTTTATGTAGTGTTTCCAAAAAGTACTTAAAGTTATTAATATTAATCTACTTGAATATATTTTTTCACTGTTTAATTCATTATTTTTACATTTGCCACTTCCTTTTCATTCTGCAGGTTTTATTTTTTAAGCTTTTCTATTTCCAACTTTTTCTTAGATACTCAATACTCTTTTATGGCCCAGAATATTTCTGAAACTTCATTTTTGGAAACTCATTTTAGAATCCCTGTTACATTCTTTGAATTATTTAAATGGTGACAAATCCTTCCCTTTGTGTTTATGCTGTCATATAAGAAAAGTGGCTGAATATTATTTCAAACAAAGCTTGCCTGATATGAATGTTGACCAGCTGGGTCATATGATTTTACGTTAGGAATCATGTGCCTCTGTAATTAAATGAGGCATTGTTTCTTGTGGGTCTCATACACTGACTCTGAAGGCAATCCAAAACATAGTTCAAAACATGCTTTCAACCAAAGGCTATTCTTTAGAAGCTAAAACTCCTTTGAATGTGTAAGCACTTCTTTTTGTCATTTTAAGAGCTCATTACCATGTAGTCAGATGCTTGTTCACTGTGGCTAGAAATCAGAAAGGCAGATAAACCAGGGATGAAAAAGCAAGGATTCAGCAAGGCTGGAACTTCTGTAGAAGTCCTGAGCTGATCTTTTTCATTCAGCCTAAAATGCAAAGTCGCTCATTTCAAGGGAAGAAGTAGCTGCATTTATTTATAGCTATTAGACAAATATGCAAAGCAAAATGCTTTTCTAAATGAAGAATGAAGCACAAGCCAATATAAATACTTCAAAATAAAGTGTGCTTTTGATAAAGGGTAATGAAGAGAGAGACTACAAAAAACAATATTGGTAAACATTAAGTTTTAATGTAACCTTACACCAATGCTAGGGTTTAAAACGCCCTCATAATATATTTACATATTATAGGTCTGTCATTTTAACTTGAACACCTAATATCATTTATGGAGAAAGCAGTCACATTTCCTGAATAATGACTGTATACCTATTAAAACGAATTGTGTTTCTTTTTAAAATGTACATT
Organism: Theropithecus gelada; assembly: GCF_003255815.1. NCBI lineage: Eukaryota > Metazoa > Chordata > Mammalia > Primates > Cercopithecidae > Theropithecus > Theropithecus gelada. The sequence continues at coordinate 87,210,196 of NC_037678.1, read as the reverse complement.
TATTCTGTTCTTATTCCGTTAATGCATATCTTTTCCTTCTTTATATCTGCAAAATGTCAATCCTGCTATGTTGGGGAAATCAATAATTAAATAGCTTTACAGTAATTACCTCTTAGTAACACATTTTCCACCTTCACTACATAAACTAACTCTACTAACATCAAAATTAAACAAATACATTGGTGAGAAGGTCATCATGTGAAAACGTAACTCAATTTACAGATATTTTGAATCATATGTTAAACACCAATTGTCGTGCACATTCGTGTGAAGAGACCACCAAACAGGCTTTGTGTGAGCAATAAAGCTTTTTAATCACCTGGGTGCAGGCGGGCTAAGTCCGAAAAGAGAGTCAGTGAAGGGAGATAAAGGTGGGGCCATTTTATAGGATTTGGGTAGGTAAAGGAAAATTACAAGTCAAAGGGGGGTTGTTCTCTGGCGGGCAGGAGTGGGGGTCACAAGGTGCTCAGTGGGGGAGCTTTTTGAGCCAGGATGAGCCAGGAAAAGGACTTTCACAAGGTAATGTCATCACTTAAGGCAAGGACAGGCCATTTTCACTTCTTTTGTGGTGGAATGTCATCAGTTAAGGTGGAGCAGGGCATTCTTCCCTTCTTTTGTGATTCTTCAGTTACTTCAGGCCATCTGGGCGTATACGTGCAAGTCACAGGGGATGCGATGGCTTGACTTGGGCTCAGAGGCCTGACACCAGTGCTTCCCAAGACGAAACAATGAGTCGGCCTGCTGAGCCCCTCTTAGGAACTTCAGCTCTACTATTAGGAAGGAAAAGTCTTCATATACTTGTGGCTCTGGAAATTTAGTTACCCTTAAAATATACCCACAACAACAGCAACAAAACTAATAATCTCAGCAATGGCAGTTAAGTGTGGCATTTCTTGTAAATTTCCCAGGTGTTTTCTAAGGTTTTTAGTAAACTGTTCACTTTGTGTCTAAGCTACTAGAATCTAAATGGAATCAATGGCTCCAGTGATTTCACCGCCTTCATGGCTAATCACTTCATGGACAGATCACTATCCAGTCAAAGCAACTAACTATTCGTGCTCAAATGAGCTGCCTGTGGATACGAAAAGATTAAGGAATTATCCTCAAAGTCATTCTCTGCCTTTGTTAACACCAGACGGAAGCGATTACATTAAAAAGAGTATATTTCTTGAAAAAGTGATATAGACTTAAAATATCAATTCAGAAAAGTAAAATATAAAAACGTTGTAATTCCCCCAAATTCAGAAATACCCATTGTCATCCTTTGGTAAACAGCATTTCATACAGCAGTAGGCTTATTCACAGGAGAGAAGATTAAACTTGAATTCAAGTGATAAAAAAGTTAAAAGATTTTACATAACATTTCCATAGCACAAAAATTTTATTTTCTAAAATATTTCTTTAAATCTTTTAAAAAAGAAAGATTTTTAAAGCATTTTAAAAGTTGGAGTCAATATGTGCCAACTATGTATTTCCCTGCCCAACCATAAAAAAAACCAAAATCATTCCTTTGTAGCAACATGGATGCAGCTGGAGGCCATTACCCTAAGCAAATTAACACAGAAAACCAAATACTGCATGTTCTCACTTAGAAGTGGGAGCTAAACATTGGGTACACATGGACATAAAGATAGGAACAACAGTCACAGGGGACTCCTAGTGGGGGAGGGAGGAAGGGGAGCTAGAGTTGAAAAACTACAGGTTGGGTACTATGTTCACTATCTGAGTGAGGGGATTCATTGCCCCCGCAACCTCAGCATCACACAATATGCCCATGTAACAGACCTATGCATGTACCCCTGAATCTAAAATAAAAGTTGAAATAAACAATAAATAAGTATGTAAATAAAACTATGTATGCCAACAGTAAAAAATGTTTCTTTGGCCTATAATCCCAGCACTTTGGGAAGCCGAGGCAGGCGGATCCCTTGAGGCCAGGAGTTCGAGAGCAGCCTGGCCACCATAGTGAAACCCTGTCTCTATTAAAAATACAAAAATTAGCTGCACTTGGTGGTGCATGCCTGTAATCACAACTACTTGGGAGGCTGAAGCAAGAGAATCATTTGAACCAGGAGGCAGAGGTTGCAGTGAGCCGAGATCACATCACTGTACTCCAGCCTGGGCAACAGAGTGAGACTGTCTCACAAAAAAAGAAAAAAAAGAAAGAAAGAAAAAAAAGAAAAAGAAGGAAAAAAAAAAAAAGAAAAGTTTCTTTATTCCTACAGTAAGGGATACAGAAATTGGCACACTTACACTTTGTACGCCATCTCAATCACTTAATTTTGATAGTTACATGATTTTTTTGTATTATCAAGGTTTAAAATGTTTATATTCTATTTATAACTATAATCCCCATTATTGTTTTATCTGCTTTCTGCATTTAAATGTATGTATTGAGTGACACTGTTTCTTTACCTTCCTTATCTCTTTATTTTCAAGAATCCAGATCTCTTGGTTGGCTGAACTTCACAGCCTTGTGTCCACTTGCCTCTCACACCAAAAAGGGGGCAAGTCCACTCTCGCCCCTCGGTTCTTGCATATGTGAGATAATTTGTTATTTGACTTTATATTCAAAAGAAAAGGAGGAGTATTATCTTTTCTGTTATTTTTTTCCCTTTATCTTTGTAGACAATAACCAACTATCTTCTGGCATCCGATGCTATAATACATCAAGCATCACATTTAATTTACTTTTTCTGCTTACATAGAAATGTGATTTTTTTTTTCTTTATCCTTGCAGTTCAGTAACTTCAGTATTATAATGCCTTGCTATTGAACATTTTCATCAATTTTTCTGGCACATACTGTGTGCCTTTTTTTTTTTCCTCACAAATTAGGATCATGTTTTTCAACTCATGTTTTCTCATTCTATCTTCAAATATAATTTTTTCTCTTCCACTTGTTCTCAGCAACATAAATCATTAATTCATTGGCTATCTTTTGACTTGTCTATAATAGCTGTCATCTAATCCAGAATGATTTGCCCTTGCTGGGTTTTTTTTTAATATTGTTAAGATTTTCTCAAATTTATCCCTTTGGTCTTTAATTTTAGTCCGTCTTTTTCTCCTTTTGTTATTTTTAATGGGGCTTAACTCGAATGCTTTTATGTTATGCCATTACTTTTTATTTGAACCCTTGTATCTATTCTTAGATCACTTGTTTTTGATAAGCTATATGAACCAGAACTCTGCGCATATGAAGAAGTATTTCATAAAATATTCCTGTGTCTCTTTGGGTACTATTTCTGTGAGATATGATGTTCATCTGCTTTATATTAATATCTCTTAATTTTGCTTTTATTCTTTTAATTTCTCTTATTTTTTCAACTGGTCTAAAAGTATTCTGGATTTTTAAAATTCGGGTGGCTACTTTGTGCAGAAGAGTATCGGGATGAAGAGAGAGCATGGTGGGATATGTATGATGAAACATGCACAGTGGCTGCTCAGGAATGTTGGACACCTGAGGACCTGCCTCAGGGAAACTCTGGCTAAAAGCCTTTCAGTTAGGGCTCTCTGCTTCAATCTGACACTCCCTGCCTCCTTTCTCTCCTTGACACCCCTTCACCTCAGGGAACACTCCTCCCCTTAAAGATCTAGTTACAGAATGTAGAAAATAACCATGCTGCATAATTCCTCCCTAAACTTACCCTCGTTCTCTGTTTGCCTTATTATGTTTTTTCTCCCCTACTGAGTCACTTAACTGACCCGAGGTTTTATAACTCGATGTAAAGAATTCTTAGATACGTCTTTCAGGATCATGACACTCGTTGTGGGAGGAGAGGGAATCTATATTCTCCAAGAGAATCGAGATGGCAGAAGTCAGTTCTCAGTTTCCATGTATCCATCTGGACTGCACGATCTCTGACAGGAGTGAGAGCTTCAGAGCTACTGCTGTGTTTTTGTTTTTGTTTTGTTTTGCTTGGAACTTGTGTTCTAACTACTTTTAGTGGCTCTTATTCAGTTAGAGACAGGACGGTACTACAAAACTTCTCTTTACCCCATGATTTTTAATTGAAAACAATAATCATTTTCCAATAGTTTATTGTGTAAATTTTCAAAATTCAGAAAAATTGAAAGAAATCTACAATGGCCCCCCATTTATCCACCATCTAGATTCTACCACTAAAGCTTTACTGTTTTTGTTTAATCATATGTCTATCCACTCATCTATTTCTCCACCCATTCATCAACAAATTAATCATGTTTTATTGTTATTTTATTTTGCCAAAAAAAAAAAAAAAACTGAATAGCAAGTTGTCAGAAGAAGATGATCAGGAAGTAGTAAAACTTCATTTACAGTAGCAGTCAGTTTAAAAATAAGATGTATAATAATGCTCTTGTGTAGCCTTTTGACAAAAATGAGTAATGCTTTCAAGTGAATTATTTTACATGTAGCTATTAGGGGCCAAATATGTATTAATGACCAGATGCATAAATTTCTTTTCTGTGTAACTTGGTCTGTTGGGACATCTGGCTTCAAACAAAAAGCAAGTTTACTCAGATGTGATTCATACCATATAAAATAAAAGTAGAAAAAAATCATTCCTCAGAGCTAATTTTTCTGGATTCTGGTAGCATGAGCTACCAGGCATCTGTTACAACACTCCTTACTGTTACATCGGAGAGGATAGTGGTTCTCAATACACACGTGTTGCGGGGTCAGAGATACTGCATGTTAAAACCAGCTACAGTGCTTTTTTCAAACTGTAGAGTCACACACTTAATCCCCTAGAATTTTTTATATGCTTTGCTCTCTACCACAGATTTGACATTTGAGACGATTACATGGAAGATCCACTAACAATTAACCTTTCTTTCAAGGAATATAGCAAGAAATGTTGAGGAGGAAAAGTGCAAACTATTTAATGTTTGCACTTTTTGAAGGAGGAGGGAACTGAGACATAGGTAGCCAGCTTGCCTCCCTTTCCTCATCATGGGTCAGCAGCCGTGTGAAGTGGGAAGAGAAAGTATGAGTCTATTTTAAGTGTATTTGTTTCGAAGCATAGTTTCTACTAATATCAGTGTAACTTGCTTTCCCTGGGGTAAACTCTACCAGTCTGGAGGAGATGGATCTGAAGATGAAGGTCTGACTATGGGGAAAGAGAGGCAACTGGAGACATACTGGTTGCAAAAGCTCCAGGTATGGCATCACTCGAGTGACCATATATCCTCATTTTCCAAAATAGTTACTTTTTTTGTCTTATTTATTATTACACATTATTAACAATGTATCTTCATCCTAAAAGTGTCCTATTTTGGATAGTAAGCTGTATCCTTACCTAAGGCATCATTGAAGAGAAAGATAATGGAATTTTCATGACTTTTAATCAATATAGATGACTGACTAAACCAGGAGGAGCCTTTTAATGAATGAGACAAATACCCCTCCAATAGAATTGGAGACTCCCCAGAGTGATAGGTAGAAACTCCAGCATGGTGATGAGAACCACAGGGTGTATCTAGAAATAAGGTCAGGTGAACACAGCAGTCTGATACATTCTTTGCAAAACAAACAAGACAAAAACCATGACGTAAAGTATTTATCAACTAGGACTGTAGGTGCCTTTCCACTTTGCTAATTATAAACCTCCAGCACACAATCCTCAGCTTAAAAGTTAAAGCTGCCCACATGAATGGGGGAGAACTCATGCTGCCCAGGTCTCAAGGAGAATCTAGACAAACAATTTTTGTGCAAATAGAAAACATGGATAGACTGTATAGACTTGTCATCCTCAAGAGTCAGTCAAGAAAAATAAACAAGCCACATACAGGCATACATATGCATAACCAGTATGTTTGAAAACATTCAGCAACTAAAAAAGAAAATTAAAAAAAAAAAAGAATATAAAAGATAAATAAAGAGTATAATTTTGAAAAATATTTACCTCAGCCAGGAAAATAAATTAAATTTCTGGTAACTGCTGTTTTATATTCTCCGGGACATCAAGGGGAAAAAACCCTAAAATATAGATTTACTACAAGATAGGTAAGACTCTGTATGAGACAGAAAGAGCTAGAGAAAGAAACTAACAAAAATACAAATGAAGAATGCCATTTAAGGAATTAAACTGGCATTAGATAATTTTAATAACTGGTATGCAGTCTCCAAATATGGTCACCAACAATTTTTTTTTTTTTCCATTTCTCTATCTGCATATGTCTCCATCTATTTCTCCTCTCCTTGGATTTAGGTTGGCCTTGTAACTGATTTGACCAATTCAAAGGTGAAAGGAGAAAGGTTATTGGGCTTCTGGAACCACACAGGAAGAGCATTAGCATCTTCCACTGTCTGCTTCTTAGAGCCCAGCTGCCATGTTGCCCAGGCTAGACCAGTGAATGACTACAGCCTGTCTGAAAAGAGGCCTTGGAGAAAGACAGGCCATTCTTGCAGCTCCAGCCCCACTCCAGTTGGAATTGAATGTAGCTACATAAGTGACCTCAGTCATAATCAATTAAATCAAATTTACTTGCAACTGAAGACTAGAAAAACCACCCAGAAGAGCCCATTCAATTCACAGATTTAGGAGAAAATGATAAGTATTTGTTGTTTTAAGCCACTAAGCTTTACAATGAATTGTTAAACAGCAACAGACATCTGAAACAATGATATTTCTTATGCAGGTAATACATGCCAAACTTTGTGCTGAGTGCTTTATATGTCCTGTCTCACTTAATCTTCAAATTCATCTTTTCTTCATCTCTAACACCATTGCTCTGTATCAAACCATCATTTTTCTCCAATAGAAAAATAAAAATACAAGTTTTCAAATTGTATTTCTCGACTTCTGACTTGAGCCCTCCCCAATTCATCCACTCGATATACGACCAAGAGATCTATTTGAAATAAAATTGAAGTACATCTCTATGAATACCAGACCTCATCTCTGTAATCTATCTCTTTAGCCGTATTTCCCATCAATTGTCCTCCAATACTATCTCATTATTTCTCCCTGCTCTTACCCCACTACATAGTGTCCTTTGCATATATGTTCCTTTACCTGAGAAAACCTTCCTTGCCCCCATTAATTCCACCAGGATTTTTACCTTCTTTCCAAAGTGTAGCTCAGGTATCATCTTCTCCAGAAAGCCTGTCTTCATTATCTCTGCTGCTATGATTTGACTGTGTCCTCTCTAAAATTCAGATATTGAAACTTACTAGCCAATGTGTACATATTAAGAAATGAGACCTTAAGAGGTGATGAGGTCATGAGGCCTCCTCTCCTCATAAATGGGATTGAGGCCCCCATTAAAGAGACTTCAGACAGCATTTGAAGGGCACTTCCACCTTCCACCATGTGAAGACATGGTGTTCTTCCCCTCTAGAGATGCAGCTAGAAGAAGTCATCTTGAAAGCAGAGATAGCTCTCATCAGAAACAGCCTGCTAGCATCTTGATCTTGGACTTCCCAATCTCTAGAACTATAAGAAATAATTTTCTAGCCTTTATAAATTACCCAGTCCATGGTATTTTGTTATAATAACACAGACATTTGCCCAGGGCCAGATCAGTTTCCCCTGCATGGGTCACATAGAAGATCATTGATACCATTATTAAAACAGCTTTGCCAAAGCATTGCATCTGTTTGTTTGTAAGTCTTCCACCTGCATTTGACTGTAACTCTGTAAAGCTAAATGCTTGCTCTTCCTAGAAATTGCTATACAGCTGTGTGACCTTAGGCATGTTATGGGTGTTCTCTGTGTCTCCATGTCCTTTATTTGTAAAGAGGATTTCTCCTATAGAGTTTTATTGGGAGGATTAAATAAATTGGGCACATACAGTGTTTAGAACCACTCAAAAATGTTTAACTTATTATTTTAATTATTACTCAATATGTTTATTAAACATGCTAAATCTGAAAAGATAGCTAGGATTTAGAGAAACATGGTAAGGAAAGGGAAAAGGACGAATGAGGGATAAATTAAGAAATACATTCAAGGCCGGGCGCGGTGGCTCAAGCCTGTAATCCCAGCACTTTGGGAGGCCGAGGCGGGCGGATCACGAGGTCAGGAGATCGAGACCATCCTGGCTAACATGGTGAAACCCCGTCTCTACTAAAAATACAAAAAAAAAAACTAGCCGGGCGTGGTGGCGGGCGCCTGTAGTCCCAGCTACTCGGAGGCTGAGGCAGGAGAATGGCCTGAACCTGGGAGGCGGAGCTTGCAGTGAGCCGAGACCGCGCCACTGCACTCCAGCCTGGGTGACACAGCGCAAGACTCTGTCTCAAAAAAAAAAAAAAAAAAGAAATACATTCAATGTATGCAAGGTATAGATGATGCCCTCGTCATCTCAGTAAATAGTGTCACCATCTACCCAAGCACTCAGACCAGAAACAAGGAGGGCATTCATGAGATAGTCACATAGTCCTGCATCCCTCACATTGAATTCATACAACTCTCAGTTTTCCCTCAAAAATGCATCTTGAATCTGTCTACTTCTCTGTTTCTCTGGATACCACCCTAGCCTAAACCATTACTGTTTACTTTGTAAACAACTACGGAAGCCTCCCAATGAACTTCCATTTTGGCCCTTGCCCTATAGCAATCCATTCATCAAATAATAGAATGATCTTTCAAAGTGACAATTAGGTTTTTAAATTCCTCTGCTTCATACTTTCACTAGAGCCACAATATTATTAAAGTCTTTTATGATAAAGCCTTGCCTACCATTGCATGCCATTGCCCTCTTCCTCCTTATTTTTAAATACCTTTTTGGCAAGGTGGGCCTCTTCCCGTTCCCCACAGTTTTTTCAAACCACAACAATTTCTGCACAGCCTAGTCTTCTTCCTTTGTTCTCCCAAAGGTTTTACTGTCTCATCCTTCAGGACTCAGCTTAACTATCTGCTCAGAGAGAATATACCAGACCAGTAAACTTATTGTAAGCCATTCTTAGTCTATTGTCTCATGTGGCAAGGCTATTCTCTGTCCAGTTAAAAGATTTACTAGAATCTTACATAAATATTATTTTTCTGTTTGTTTAACATGTGTCTTTCCCACTAAACTATATATTAGAAGGCAGAAGTGGGCCAGGCCATAAAATGTTGGTTAATTACAGTGGTACTAAGTGGAATTTAAGTATCAGTTCTCAAAGATTTATATTCAGAGGGCAATTCCCTGAGAAGACAGATGTGTTTTTTAAAAATAATATGATTTACAAAGAGGCAATTTTGTAATGGAGCAACTCCTCTAAGCTAAATGTGCTAACCATGCTCTGATATGCTAAAATGCATTATAACTTATCTTTTTCCTGGTTTTCATACAAGAATGGCACAGCAGAACGTAGCAACACAAAACATCAATAAGATTCCAACACAACTAGAGATGTCTTTTTGCCCAGTGTGGAACAGTTGCAATGGTTTTCAGGATATCGCCTGTGGCAGGTTCTTGGTTGTATTTTCTACAATAATGGGAGTTATACAAATCTATTTCTTTCTCTGGCAGAAAGGCAAGTCTTTATGGGAAGAAGTATCAGGAAAAGTGACTTCTGTTTTTCTGAACTTTCTGAATCCTTAGGCTGTGGAGGGGAGTACAAACAAACAAACAAACAAACAACCTTAAATTCCCTGAGTGAGGTGGAGATTATCATTGTTGTTTTTTTTTTTTTGACCAGCCAGTAAGTTTTACAGAGTCTTAATAAACCTCTAATTGTTTTTTTTTTTTTTTTTTCTGAGACGGAGTCTCGCTCTGTCACCCAGGCTGGAGTACAGTGGCCGGATCTCAGCTCACTGCAAGCTCCGTCTCCCAGGTTTATGCCATTCTCCTGCCTCAGCCTCCCGAGTAGCTGGGACTACAGGCGCCCGCCACCTTGCCCGGCTAGTTTTTTTGTATTTTCAGTAGAGACGGGGTTTCACTGTGTTAGCCAGGATGGTCTCGATCTCCTGACCTCGTGATCTGCCCGTCTCGGCCTCCCAAAGTGCTGGGATTACAGGCTTGAGCCACCACGCCCGGCCTTAAACCTTTAATTGTTATTGGCTGCAGAGAACTCTTTTCCTGCTGCTACTTGGTATTTGGATACATGGGCACATTTTCAGACTGTTATTGGTTGAGGTTTCACAGCATCACACTGAATTAAGCAAAGCAAAATACCTCAATGGACAGCTCACATTGCCTAACTCTTTACCCAAATATCAGGAACTACTGGATGAACCACTGGAACCATCATTAGGACTGAAGCACAAAAATGCCTGTTTTATTAAATCAAAGTTCAAGAGCATCTCTAATGTAGCTGTTCTGCAATCTAATGCATATAAAGAGATAATAGCTTCTTAGAACATCAATATCAAGGTGTATGCAAACAACTCTAGGGAGAATTTCAACAATAAGAGTGGCATTAATTCCAAATGTTCTCTGAATAATAATGCAGAGTCTCCAGGTAACTCCTGGGATCCCCACAGGATGTGACAATTAAAGGACCAGCTTAAATTGAATTATCATTGTTAGTCTCTGTGTGATCCCTACTTGCTGTTTCTTCCACTCCTCTCCAATCCCTCTTTGTTGTTACATTTTTTTCTTTTACTCGTAGCACCGCAATCTTTGATTAGATTGCATAGAATTCTCAGCACTTAAAGTTTCCATAATATTTCATAAAACCTAGATCCTTTATCAAGACAGTGTATGAGCTATAAATCTCTTTTCTTTCCATTCTGTCTTTGGTGGTCAGTTCCTTTAATTATGACTGGAAGTGGTTGTTGAAGATATTCTGCAACATATTCATACATCAGAGAAATAAGTAGACATACAGAACAAGGATCTGAGACTTTTGCTTTATTTAACCTTGCTATTGGTATGCCCGGGGTTCCCAGAATTAATAACTCTGAAAATACTGGTGGAGATTTAAGATTCAGATAACTGGACTTCCCATGTTTGGGCATCTAGTCCATCATCTGTCTCCTTTCAATTAATAGTCATAGACTAAAGTAGAGTCATCATATTAAAATGTGTGTTTCTTTCTCTACTTCTTTAGGCTCCTAGAGCTCAATTGTCCTTTAGTGGTTAGCTAACAAAAGAAGTTTGGACAACACTATCATCTGACTTTTGGGATAAAACAAAATATGGAATAAAAATGAGAGAACTCATCTAGTGATTCTAAACTTCTCCATCTTCTCCACTGATAATGATATTGGTGATATTAATGACAATTAACTCTGTGAGTGTTTAATATGTGCCTAGACTGTTCTGTGTGCTTTATGCTTTAGATATAATATTCATTGGGTCATCACACTAGTGAAAGGTTAGATATTATTATCTTACTTTAAAAATAAGGACAATGGAGCACAAACAGATCAAGTAATTTCCCTGAGTTCACACAGATAAATGTCTGCAGCAGGGAAAAATTAAACGTAGTAACAGACAACCAGCCATTCAGTAGCTGTATCTTTGCAAAGTTACTGGACTTCTCTGAGCCTTTCATTATCTGTAGATTCATGAGTTCACTCTCTCTCAGAGTTCAGAGAGATGTCACTCATCTCATATAAAACAGAAACAGAAAATGCTGTATCTGTTAAAGTGTATACCATAACCCATGTTCAAAATTTATGTATTCATTCAACAAACATTGTTTAGGCATCTACTATGTGAAAGGCTTCATGCCCAGCTGTTGAAGGTAAAGACATGGATGAAATATCCCAAGAAGTTCCCAGTCTATTAGGCAAAATAATTGTATACTGTGTGATCCAGTAAATTAGCCTGAAGTATAGTAGAATATCATATATGTAGCAGTGGGAGCCCCTTCAGAATACAGAGGCAAAACGTGGAAAGAGCTTATTTAACTACATGGTTTAGCAATGCCAGTAAGGTATCAGGACTGAGTTTTGATGAAAATACACAGGTGTCAGTTCCCCCAGGTAGCCACGGTCATGATTTTAGAAATCAAGGCCTACGCCAATGGCAAGTAATGAGGTGAAGAAGCACAGGGCAGCAGACTGCATTCAGGAAACTGGGAAATGTAATATGACTGGATCTTTATGCCCATAAAGCGGAGTGGTACAAGAGGAACTTGGAGAGGTGGAAGTCATGATGGCCTTGTAGGCCACACAAAGAATTTTGGACTTCTCCCTCTACCTGTTGCAGGACCAGAGAACCAGGGAATAGATACAGTTGGATTTGCATCTTAGAAAGATGACTTTGGCAGTAGAGTGGAAGACCAGTTGCAGGAGGCAGACAACAAACCTGCAGTCAGGGAGAACAAATGAAAGGCAATTTCACAACCCAGACATGAGACAGTGAAAGAGAAATGCCTATGTGGGCCTCTTCTGCACGTTCCTCTTGAAAACAAGGTAAGAGGCCAAGCGTGGTGGCTGGCGCTCATAATCCCAGCACTTTGGGAAGCCAAGGTGGGTGGATCACCTGAGGTCAGGAGTTCAAGACCAGCCTGGCCGACATGGTGAAACCCTGTCTCTACTGAAAAAATAAAATACAAAAATACAAAAATTAGCCAGGTGTAGTGGTGCGCACCTGTAATCCCAGCTACTCGGGAGGCTGAGGCAGGAGAATCATTTGAACCTGGGAGGCAGAGGTTGCAGTGAGTCGAGATCACGCCACTGCACACTAGCCTGGGCGACAGAGCGAGACTCCATCTCAAAAAAAAAAAAAAAAAAGAAGAAAAGAAGAAGAATAAAATAAAATAAAATAATGTAAGAAAGTTACAACAGGAATATGAAAGAGAAGGCAATTGGAGCATTCTGTTCTTTTAAATGAGATGGTTTTAATGGGATTTGGTTACTGATTAAGGGTTCTTGGTGAGAAGATGGCAGCATTGTAAGGTAAATACTAGGTTTCTCACTTCAGCAATGGGAAAGCGGTAGTGTCTCCAGATCACACAGGAAATATATGAGAAATATAAATTTGGGGTGTGGTAGACGAATGAAGTTCCAGAAGTGTTATGTTCACTGAGCTTTTGGGACATTTGAGTGGAACCATCAGGTCAGCAGTTCATCTTCAGCTTTGTGGAAAGATTTGCTGTAAAGATATAAATATGGAGGTGATAAGCACATATGTGTTGTTCAAAAGAATGAAGGAAGGTGATCATGTGAAGAAACAGAAAGTGATAGGACAGATAGGAAGAGGGACATGGAAAGATGCCTGAGAAACGTGAGGATTCAAGGAGAGCACAGAAGAGGTGGATCCACAGGAAGAAACAGAGCTGGTTGTCAGAGGTGGGAAGAGTGACCAAGAAGTCAACTCAACCAAAGAGTGGAATACCACAATAAATTGGTCTCACAAAGTGTTTATAGATAATAAATCCTCAAATTCCCTTCTCATGTTGAAATGGCATACTATCTAAGATAACAGTTCATTCATTTCAACCATTCTGTATTTTATAGCCTCTGTACCTTAAGTAAAATATTTAAGGGTCAAAGATCTTTTGCTAAGTTTTTGCCTATATAGGTAAATGAAATTCATCGAGGGATTAAAATAATCTAATCAAATCTTCTTCCAGGCCCTCAAAATCTGTGACGCAGAAATTGCCCGGATGTCAACTTCAATTTAGCTGCAATTGTTCCTTTAAGAATGAAGTTCAGAAACACGTACAATATTTATGTGTCAATTAGGAATACAATTTAAAAATTTTTAAAGAATAATAGAGCTCAGAGTAATATAGAACATTTAATAAATATACCATGATCAAATATATTTTGGTATATTATTTTATGCATGGATATAGAAACGTACACAAAGTTGGCTTTTGTGGTCTTAGAATAGACCTGGAAAAAAAATGGTTATGAGGAAAGTAGAGAGAAGTGGATAAAAGTACAGTTATTGACATTGGAATTAGATTAAATTAGACTTGAATTTTTGACACTGCACTTTGTAGCTGTGCAAACTTGACCAAGTTACTTATCTTCCCTGAGGGTTTTTATCCTTTTCTCTAACATGCGTAAGATTGACCTCATGGGGTTAGTGGGATTATCACCTCAGGAAATTCACTCTTGGCACAGTGTCTGTGCATAGCAAACAATCAATAAATATTGGCCAAATACAGTACAAAGAACACTTGAATAGGAGTTGGGAGCCTTGTATTCTAAACCTGGCTCTGGTGGGGCACAGTGGCTCATGCCTGTAATCCCAGCACTTTGGGAGGCCAAGGCAGGTGGATCTCTCAAGAGCAGGAGTTCAAAACCAGCCTGGCCAGCATGGTGTACTGAAAATACAAAAATTAGCCATGTGTGGTGGTTCATGTCTGTAATCCCAGCTACTCAGGAGACTGGGGCAGGAGAATTGCTTGAACCTGGGAGGCAGAGGTTGCAGTATGCCGAGATAGCGCCACTGCACTCCAGTCTGGGCAACAGAGTGAGACTCCATCTCAAAAGAAAAACAGAGAGAGGGAGATAGAGAGAGAGGAAGGAAGGAAGGAAGGAAGGAAGGAAGGAAGGAAGGAAGGAAGGAAGGAAGGAAGGAAGGAAGGAGAAAAGAAAATCAACTTGACTCTGTCACTAACCAACAGCATGATAAAAAAAAAATATCATCATGTCTCTCAGTGGTCTCTTTATGTAGAAAATAGGAGAGTAGGACTAGATTAGTATTTTTCTAAATTTTACTTAACCAAACCAGCACTTTCTCTTTAAGTACAATCTTATATCTTACAAAACTAAATAGAAGAGTAGCTCCTGCCCTGGTTGAAGTAGAAGAGTTTTAGAATATGTATGTGTGTGTAAATATACACAGTATATATATTCAGATATACATGTATATTTGTATATGATAACATATTTATGCTGTAGTAACAGGAAAATTCGTGTTCCTAAATTCTTATAACCTCCACAAGTAACTGCACCAGCAAAAGAGCAAAGCAGAACTTCCAGGCAGTTCCTTAAACAAGGACTGTTGTTTTTACAGAATCTAGCGTTGAATCACAATGAGCCGAATTTCAACTTTCATTCATAGTTAAATGGACAATAGGCAGACTAATCTATACTAAAGAGGCTTCCTTTCCTCTCAACAGTCGCATTCTTTTCATGTAAGCAATGCAATGCTAAGTACTTATAGTGATTGCAATCTCTTCCAAGAAAATTTTCTATGGCACTTAAATATAATCACTACCTAACTCAGGACAACTTGTGTCATCAATACACTCTCTTGTTGAGTAATCAAGACATGAAATTTAGTTTTGCTTTGGTTTCTTCTCTCCCTCCTGGAAAATAGAAATGTATTTTTGGAACAAATATGTTGCTGTTAGGCAGATTTGAAAATACGAACTTTTAAAAGGGAATGTTCTCATTGTCATGTAGTTTAGAAAGAGACTACTCTTGTAGGTGTGTGTACTAACAGTATCAATGTATATCAGCACAGCCTAACAGTTTAATTATTTTATTATATAATTTGATTTAAACGACTGCCAAGTTGACATTTTGGGTGGTCTGGAGTATGGTCAAGATGACAGCCTGGGATCCACAACTGGAAGAAGCCAGTACCAAATGGAGCAGAGAGCTGAGTCAGAAATAGCCAGCGTCAGTCAGCAAAGGCAGCCAGACAGTTCAAACTTGCCCTTCAGGTGAGAGAAGCCTCCTAGAAAACACAGCCCATCACTCCGGAGAACATTTTGGGACAGGACAGGGTCCTGCTTGATAAATAGAACAGCAAGGGAGGTACAGCAGGTCAGGGGAGTAAGGGAAGAGTGTCAAGAGTCAGATACTTGGGAGTATGTGTGTGAGGGGATGGGTGGGTAAGACATGAACACATGGACCAGGTGAGTTCGTGTTACTGCCGAAAGAAGTAGCTGCTATTCAATTCTTGGGTATGTGTGTCCAAGTCTTCCAAGAGAAGCCAGAAATATGTATTTTTAAGTGAAAACTTCAATTTTGAAGCATTGTCAATAACTTCATTTTGTTTTTTTAAATACTGTGAAAATGGAAGCAATCTTATGCCAACCAACGTGAAATACATTTGCCCTAGGTCTTTACGTTTGAGATATCAGGCTTGGAATTCCAGACTTGTAGGTGTATGCTTATAAATTTGGCCCTGATTCATGGGTACTTTTCCAGTTTTGTTGTAATTTATTTCTTTGGATCTAAGTAAGCATCACCAAATTGCCCTAATATTTATGGGAGGCCAACTTTATTCTTACTTTGGCATTCCAAAGAAACTTCCTGAAGCTCAAGAAACATGGCAGTCTGTTCAAGGGTGGTCTTGTCTGCCTCATTATTTGACTTCTTCAAGATATCCTGGGATGAATTCTCTGACCTTCCCCTCACCCTGAAACAGCCCCATTCTTTCATTTGCCAAACATTTCACAATCTAGCAAAGTGTATCATAAAATATTTGGCTATTCCATATGTAAACTAAACATAAAATTCTAAGCCCCCCAACTGACTGAACAGATCATCTCTTGGCCAAAAGGACCCCACAGTAAGCTTGAAAACTGCTTTATTGGCCATAATGAAATGGGAGGTCAGACACGCCTTGTTACATCCCCTCCCTGGCTAATCACAATTAGGCTTTATTCCCTAAGGGCTAAACAGAAACCAGTTCTTTCCAAAGACCACACTACTCATCTGCCTGTGGCTGCCCTTCGTTTTTTGCCTGATAAGAGAACACTGACCATGGGGTGGTTCTCTCCAGTCTATGGAGAATGTGCAGTCAGAGTTTTTGTGACCTTGGCTTCACCTCTTGATGTTAGAGCACGGAAAACGCCACCCTCGGCTCATGCTTGTACTGCCATTTTTTGTAGAGAGACTCAGGAAGGGGCATAAAGCTCCGTTGGATCTGTGCACGTTTCTTCTATCACAAATATTAATGACTCCTTCCTCCTACAGCTTATTAAATATGTATATTCGGTCACCAGCTCAGCATAAATTCCTGTTCCCTTTGCCCCTCCTCAAAGTGTCCATTTCTGGCTTCTGACTGGAGGCTACACTTCTCAGCCTGTCAGAAGGGCCACCCTGAAAGCTGCAACCCTTTATGAGAAACAAACTGTCAGGCCTCTGAGCCCAAGCCAAGTCATCGCATCCCCTATGACTTGCACTTATATGCCCAGATGGCCTGAAGTAACTGAAGAATCACAAAAGAAGTGAAAGTGCCCTGCCCCGCCTTAACTGATGACATTCCACCACAAAAGAAGTGAAAATGGCCGGTCCTTGTCTTAAGTGATGACATTACCTTGTGAAAGTCCTTTTTCTGGCTCATCCTGGCTCAAAAAGCTCCCCCACTGAGCACCTTGTGACCTCCACTCCTGCCAGCCAGAGAACAAACCCCCTTTGACTGTAATTTTCCTTTACCTACCCAAATCCTATAAAACGGCCCCACCCTTATCTCCCTTCGCTGACTCTCCTTTTGGACTCAGCCCGCCTGCGCCCAGGTGATTAAAAAGCTTTATCGCTCGCACAAAGCCTGTTTGGTGGGCTCTTCACACGGACGCGCATGACACAAACCTCTTCTTTTCAAATGTATGAACTTTGTCATTCTTAAAATTCCAGATAGCGTATGGCACAGTAGCTAGGAGCACAAATCAATTTAAATGGGTGTGAGAAGAGGATCAAATCCAAATTCAATTTAAATTTTTCACATTTATATAGTCATATTGTTCTTAGAAAGTCATCAACACAATTTTTTTTTTCTCTGTTGAAGAAGAACAGAGGGGAAAATATCACTGCTCTCATGGAAAATATGTTTTTTTCCTTTTTTCCTCTGAAACTCTATTCTCCTAGCAGTTCTTTCAGAGTGGGTGGCAATGAAAATGCCCAGGTGAGGCAGTGCAGTGTGCTGTCCTCCTCCCTGGCCAGTGCTCCTCAGAGTTTCGCCTCACTCTCCAGTTAGTAAGAGCTCTCTGAAGTCTGAAGTGAAAGACTCTTCCCTTCTTTCACACTCAGCATGAAAGGAGGAAGCAGACCTCTACCAGGTCCTTGGGGAATTTGGACCCATCAGAATTTCTAGAAAGTGTTCAGAAGTAAACAGTGGATCCTTCAAGGGACAGCCTTTGAGATTTCAAAGTAAAAGAGACCAGGAAAACTCTAAAAAGCACAGTATAAAAAGGAAAATATACTAAATAGGAGTCATTGAGAGAAAAGTGAGTTCTGGAGGCCTAAGGCTCCCACTACAGAGGAGCATTATGAAGCAGCAATTAACATAACTCTCTTGAATTGCTTAGAGTCTTTACAGTTACTTTCCTATAACTTCCCTGCTTTTACATATATATAACTTCCTCCCTTTAGGCACCAGTTAATACCTCCATTAAAACTCCCCAAAACCAAAAGCAAAGTGGTTTCAAAACAAGTGGTTGCAACTGTTTTAGAGCGCAGGAAAGAGAAATGGCAGAATCCTTTGACCTCCAAGGGAAACTATTTTATTACATTAAAGAAACACAGGAAGAGAGAAAGAGAGAAAATATTTTCCTTTTCAGGAGCCGTGAATTCATGTAGATTTTACTACGTGCAAAATGTATATCAATATTGCTTTTCTTTGATGGAAGACATTTGATTCATTGCTCCAAGGAAGATGTTAAAAACAAAACAGCAGCAAAATATTGGGAAAAGAAATGAAATGAAGACTGTATCTCCTCATCTTCTTCTTCCTTATTTTGCAAACTTTGAGATCAATGGTGACTCTCTTTTAAGGACAATACTGTTCATAACATCTACTTGAGGGAAGAGAGAGACCCTCTCATATTGTTTTATATTGTTTTATACTCAGAAAAGGAAAGAGAAGTGAAACTAAAGGCAGGTAGCCTGGCGCCCAGGAACTGGAACCGAAACCAAGGAACCAGACCCGAAACCAGGCCTGGGCCTGCCTGACCTAAGTAAGCCTGGTAGTTAAAATTCGACCCCTGACCTAGCAACTGATGTTATCTATAGATTCCAGACATTGTATGGAAGTACATGGTGAAACCTCCCATTCTGTTCTGTTTCACTCTGACCACTGGTGCTCGCAGCCAGTGTCACGTACCCCCTGGCTTGCTCAATCGATCAGATCATGACCCTCTCATGCGGACCCCTGTAGAGTTGTGAGCTGATTAAAGCCACTCCCTTCACTATCTTGGTGTCTGAGGGGTTTTGTCCGCAGTTTGTCCTACTACATACTCACTATTTTGTATTTTTTAGCATTTGAGGATGTAGCTAGCACCTCCTAAAAGAGTATCTTTTATCAGCTGTCTTCAGGAAAAACAACCAAAACAAAACTATAAACACTGCTTGACGTTTATAATGCTTAGGTTATCAACCTGTGACTAAAATGCTGCACGGTTCCATTAAGCGTCAAAATAAATCACTGTAATATACTTGGCTAACAGGGCTTGGACTATTAGGATGAGTTAACAGGGAATTGATCTGATTAATTAATTAGTAATAAGATTTCAGATGAAAGCCGTGCCTTTTCAAAGAGCTCCCAGTGCTTTGTAATCATCATCTTACTTTTTCCTAGATGATTCAGAGAGTAAAATGAGATGTCAGAGCCCCAAATCACATAGCTGATTTGCAGCAGAATCAAGTTTAGAATCTCTGTCCCCTCATTTTAAAGAATATGTTCTAAACACTGAATCATCATATTTCTCTGATTAAAAAAATAGCACTCCCTGATTTACAACTTAACATCTGTGACATTCTAAAACTGTATCATGTCACTTGAGGTCAAGTGAAATCACAAAACAAAACCAATTATTTGTAGACAAGATAACTATTATTTAATCATCTGATGGAAATGAGGTTCAAAGTAAGAACAGATGAAACAAAGTACAAAAAAGGATAATAGCAACCTCCTGATTATCTGGTAGGGCTTTTACTACCTCTGCATCAAAGAAGGGATTTAAACGACTCAAAAGGAAGATATTTTGAAATACCACTGGTATGGTTTGGCTCTGTATCTCCACTCAAATCTCATCTCAAATTGTAATTACCACCCATTAAGGGGGAGGTGATGTGCTCTCCTCGTCATAGTGAGTTCTCACAAGATCTGATGTTTTCTGTTTTTTCCAGGAAATAAATATCTGTTTTCAACGCTTAATTTCTTTTTATAAATTTATTTTGTACTTAAATCGATTTTGGGAAACAGGTGGTGTTTGATTATATAAGTTCTTTAGTGGCGATTTCTGAGATTTTGGTGCACCCAATAGTTGATGGTTTTATAAATGTTTAGAAGCTCCTCCTTTCTTCTCTCTCCTGCCACCATGTGAAGAAGGTCCTTGCTTCGCCTTTGTCTTCCGCCATGATTGTGGGTTTCCTGAGGCTTCCCCAACCACGCGGAACTATTAAGCCTCTTTCCCTGAGTCCGGGGTATTTCTTTACAGCAGTGTGAAAACATACTAATACAACCATTCTAATCACATATTTAATATTAGAATCAAATCATAACAGTAGCCAAAACAGCTTTTGGTGTGCTGTGAATCTATGATTACTTAGCTTCCTTGCCAGTTGAGAAAGAGTTAAATGACCGAGAAACTTAGCTCTGCTATAGCCCTATGACCTTGAAAAATTCATGTAATTTTTCTGAGCCCCAGTTTTCTCATCTACAAAATGCTAATAGCATCACTTACTATGTGGATTAAGTCATGTATGTACTTGAAAGTGCTGAGTAGGCCGGGCGCGGTGGCTCAAGCCTGTAATCCCAGCACTTTGGGAGGCCGAGGCGGGCGGATCACGAGGTCAGGAGATCAAGACCATCCTGGCTAACACGGTGAAACCCCGTCTCTACTAAAAATACAAAAAACTAGCCCGGCGAGGTGGCGGGCGCCTGTAGTCCCAGCTACTCCGGAGGCTGAGGCAGGAGAATGGCGTAAACCCAGGAGGCGGAGCTTGCAGTGAGCTGAGATCCGGCCACTGCACTCCAGCCTGGGCGACAGAGCGAGACTCCGCCTCAAAAAAAAAAAAAAAAAAGAAAGTGCTGAGTAAATCCTGTGTTTCTCTAGCGATGCAATATTGTAACATCATAGGTACACAGTCCTTAGTTTTTAGGAAAGATCTACACAAGCTTAGGCCAAAGAGCTTGACCATGTGTTAACTCTGCCTGGGGCAGGATGAAATCATGGCCTCATTGAATACAAAAGAAATATTTTATTTATTATTATTATTATGTTTTTTGAGATGGAGTCTCGCTCTGTCGCCCAGGCTGGAGTACAGTGGCGCGATCTCGGCTCACTGCAAGCTCTACCTCATGGGTTTATGCCATTCCTCTGTCTCAGCCTCCCATGTAGCTGGGACTACAGGTGCCTGCCACCATGCCCGGCTAATTTTTTTCTTTTTTTGTATTTTTAGTAGAGACGGGGTTTCACCTTGTTAGCCAGGATGGTCTCGAACTCCTGACCTCATGATCCACCCACTTCAGCCTCCCAAAGTACTGGGATTACATGCGTGAGCCACCATGCCAGGCCCAGAAAGATTTTAAAATTATTTTAGATGTGTAATTATAGGGTCATATATTGGTAAACAAGAGAGATTTCTAGTCAAAGCTTGCACATAACAATCTCAAAATTGTATCTGTTCTGCCGATGCTTTGTTTTACTCAGACATACATATTATTTTAAAGTAAGCTGCTTTCTAACTTTTTTTTAAATAGAAAACTTAGACAAAAGACTGTGACTTTCTATCTCCCCTCTCTGAAAATCAAACTCTGGCAGGGCGTGGTGGCTCACATCCATAATCCTAGCACTTTGGGAGGCCAAAGTGGGAGGCTCACTTGAGCCCAGGAGTTCGAGACCAGCCTGAACAACATGGCAAAAACCCATCTTTAAAAAAAAAATAATAATAAATAATTAGCCAGGCATGGTGGTGTGTGCCTGTAGTCCCAGCTACCTTGGAGGCTGAGGTGGGAGGATCACCTGAGCCCAGGAAGTAAAGGCTGCAGTGAGCTATGATTGTGCCACTGCACACCAGCCTGGGCGACAGAGGGAGACCTTGTCTCAAAAGGAAAAAACAAACACAACAAGAAACATTTGTCCCTGAGGCTGAGTCCCTGCTGCCTGATTTTGATGGTGTGTTCCCTCTGCTGTTTACTTAATTCCTGTCCATTTCTGGAGGCATTTCAGTGTATGATACTTGTAGCAGAATATGGAAAATTGGATTATTGTTCTGCAAATATCTATGGCTTTTCCAAATCCCTCCTACCCGTGGAGAGAACACATTCTCAGTCCTCATTGATTTGGAGTTTGATCACAAGACTTGCTTTGGCCAATGGAATGTCAGCAGATGGGACATGAGAAAAAGGTTGAAGTGTGTTTGGGTGTTGGGCCAGGACCTGTGTTTATACTGCTTGCCAGGAGGAGGGTGTGTCCCAGGAGGTGGCCCCTTTATCTAAGGGCTTAGATTAAGACACAGGGTGTGGATTTGCGCCCTTCTTTCAGGATCTTAGCCTGAAGCCAAGGTTGAGTGACCTATAGCCTAAGTCAGGTCTGCTCCAGCACCCCTGAATTAAAAAAAACAAAACCTTGTTGTAAGCCACTGAGTTTCAGGATGGTCTGTTACGCAGCACTAGCGTGCCAATAGCTGACGGATACCCTACATTATTGTTTTCTCTGTCTCTCTTTCTCACTGTTTGCGAGTTTGTGTCTTTCTTTTAAGTCCCTGACGAGAGTCGAGAACAAGAGTGAAATAGTAAAGCTGTAATAGAGTCAGAGATGAGTAAAAATGGGAAAGTCTTGCAGAATTATTTCATCCAAACCCATCATCTCTCCAGAGAAGTGAAGTCAGTCTTTCAAGCTTAGCTAGAATCTACTTTTCTTAGTCCTGATTCAATGATCTTTATGTCCAGCACAATTCTTCCTTAGACTTAGAAACGTTTTGCATGACCACTGATAGAGGAAACATCTCTTTCTTCTCAGAAGATATAAAGAAGCGGGGGTAACATTAGAAATTTGTGGGCAAGGCTGGATGCAGTGGCTTATGAAGCAGAAGGATTGCTTGAGCTCAGGAGTTCGAGGCTGCAGTGAGCTATGATCATGCCAATGCACTGCAACCTGGGCAACAAAGCAAGACCCTATCTCTAAAAATATATATATATATAAATTAAAATAAATTTAAAAAATAAATTTATGGGCAAGAAAACCTAGCATTCCTTTCCTTCAAATGCAAAACTAAAACACATCATTATGGAGGGGGGTGCACTCACAACATGTATGTGTGTCTACCTGCAAACTTTAATAATTTAAGGAATGTGAGCCAGTTGTTGATGAAAATACATGTATTTTTAATTTACAAACAACCCTCTCAGGATGAGATTCACAGATGTAAAACTTTTCTGACCTTCCTTATTTCTTGTACACTCACTCTCAAATACAAATTTTAAAATCCTTTAAACTCTTCGAACAGAAGTAAATATACAGATTCAGTGTTACTTTTCATAATAACTTTAACTATATATACAGTCATGTGCCACAAAACGATGTTTTGGTCAATAATGGACTGCATATTCAGTGGTGGTCTTGTAAGATTTTAATGGAGCTGAGAAATTCCTATTGTCTAATAATGTCATAGCCATCATAATGTCAGAGCACAAGTACTCAAGTGCACTATTATCATTGCACAATTATTCATGTGTTTGTGGTGCTACTGGTATAAATAAACCTACTGCACAGCCAGTCACATAAAAGTCTAGCATGATTATGTACATACATAATACTTGATAATAAACAATTACATTAGGTCGGGCGCAGTGGCTCACACCTGTAATCCCAGCACTTTGGGAGGCTGAGGCGGGCGAATCACCTGATGTCCAGAGTTTGAGACCAGCCTGACCAACATGGAGAAATCCCGGCTCTACTAAAAATACAAAATTAGTCGGGCATGGTGGTGCGAGCCTGTAATTCCAGCTACTTGGGAGGCTGAGGCAGGAGAATCACTTGAAACCAGGAGGCGGAGGTTGCGGTGAGCTGAGATTGCGCCACTGCACTCCAGCCTGGGTGACGGAGCGAGACTCCGTCTCAAAAAAAACAAAAAACAAATAAAAAAAAATTATGTGACTGGTTTATGTATTTACTATACTAAACTTTTTATCATGATTTTAAAGTGTACTCCTTGTGTAATTAAAAAGGTTAATTGTAAAACAGCCTCAGGAAGGTCCTTCAGGAAGTATCCAGAAGAAGGTGTCATTATCATAGGAGCTGACAGCTCCACGAGTACATCACCCCTGAAGACCTTCCAGTGAGACAAGATGTGGAGGTGGAAGACAGTGACATCGATGATCCTGACCCTGTGTAGGCCCAAGGTAATGTGTGTATTTTTGTTTTAGTTTTTAACGAAAAAGTCTGAAAAGTGAAAATAAATACATACATGAAAATTAATAATTTTAAAAATGGAAGAAAAGCTTATGGAATAAAGATACAAAGAAATAAAATATTTTTGTATAGCTGTACAACGTGTTTGTGTTTTACATTGTGTGATTACAAAATAGTCAAAAAGTTAAAATAAGTTAAAAATCTATAAAGTAAAATATGTTACAGTAAATTAATTTATTATTGAAGAAAGAAAAATATTTTTTCTAAATTTAGTGTAGCCTAAGTGTACAGTGTTTCTGAAGTCTACAGTAGTGTGTGGTAATGTTTGAGGACTTCACATTCACTCACTACTCACTCACTGACTCACCCAGAGCAACTTCCAGTCCTGCAAGCTCCATTCATGGTAAATGCCCTATACAAGTGGACCATTTTTATCTTTTTTAACCATATTTTTACAGTATCTTTTCTTTATTGTATTTTTATAATAATACTTTAAGTTCTAGGGTACATGTACACAACGTGCAGGTTTGTTATATATGTATACATGTGCCATGTTGGTGTGCTGCACCCATTAACTCGTCATTTACTTTAGGTATATCTCCTAATGCTATCCCTCCCCCCACCCCCTCCCCACAATAGGCCCCAGTGTGTGATGTTCCCCTTCCTGTGTCCAAGTGATCTCATTGTTCAATTCCCACCTATGAGTGAGAATATGCAGTGTTTGGTTTTCTGTTCTTGCGATAGTTTGCTGAGAATGACGGTTTCCAGTATCTTTTCTATGTTGAGCTATGTTTAGACACACAAATATCACTGCACTACAATTGCCTACCATATTCAGTACAGTAACATGTTGTATAGGTTTGTAACCTAGGAGCAATAGGCTATACTGTATTGCCTAGGTGTGTAATAGGCTATAACATTTAGGTTGGTATAAGCACAGTCTATGATGTTTGTGCAAAGATGAAACTGCGTAACATTACATTTCTCAGAACATTTCCCCATTGTTAAGCAAAGCATGACTAGACTACACACACACACACAGACACACACATACACACACACACACAGCCTCGTTTTCTTTTTGCAGTGACTTTAATGCTATATAATGCTAATAAACTGGTATTAATGTCACTTCCCTGAATTAGTTTCTCTCTGTCTCTCTCTCTCTAGAATATTTTATTGCTTCCATGAAAGGATACTTTTATTTTCTCTATTGCCTATTTTCTTTTTGCAACTGAAGCTAATATGCTACCTAATTCTAAGATATGATACAGCTTTATAAATAATGGTTGCTCATAGACTTAAGAAAAACTTTCAGGTTTTCAATTTCAAAGGATGAAAAATTTTACTTAACAAAGAAATAAGCCAACACAGGGGTTGTGAATGTCTTTGGCAATCAGTGGTTAAAGGGATTAGCAGAGATCCCCTGAGAGGAAGAAAGACCTTTATGCAGTGAAACAGAAAAAGAAAAATCATTTAGAGTAGAACTTCAAATAAAAATGAGTCCAGAGAGAAACAATTTCAGATTTGGAAAATGAACAATGTAGACAAGGTACTTGAAAATTGTGAAATATTTGGCTTGTAAACATGAATGTGATGTAACACAATCTATGAGACTTAAGGCTAAAGTGACTTCATACTCTAGAAAACAGGAAAAAATCAGGCATTTCAAGGCAGAAGAAATGAGGGGCTAAAGATAATCAATGCAAGGTGGAGAATTCTTTGCCATTTGTTAAACAAGTCTTTCTTCATTTAAGAAAGGATGGCTTGTCAGCATGAGTGGCAAATCAACAAGTCATTTTTGTAAGAATGAGAAAAAAGAAATCCTTCTCTCTAGAAATGTAGCTATTGTTTGACAGTATATCAATAAATATACAAAACTGGTAAGAATATGGCGTGAATAGCATCTCCTGCATCATGCGGTGCACAGACCATACAACCTCAGGCAGCTGTCCTGGGTTGAATAAACTGTCCTCAGCATTCTTAGAATGTGGTGTATTACAAGGGCTCCACTATTCATCTCAAAAGATGATCTATACAAGTTTTGAGGAAAACCAAAAGAGAAAACATAAAATATAGTTACTCATTGTGTAGAGAAATTATGTACTTGTGTTATTGTATAAGCTTTATTTTTTAAAAAGAGAAAAAGCTGGCCTCTCCTATTTGTGGTATCGATAGACTGCTGAAATGTACATGAATTCTTGGCAGCACTCCCCTGAGAAGTGAGAGCTCCTTCCTTGAATCTGAACTTGAACATGTAATTGGCCTTGGTCAGCGGGACAGTAGCAAATCTTACGCAATCAGAGACATGAAAAGTGTTGTGCAAGGGGGCTCACCCTCTGGATAGGTGGATCCTTTCTGTCACTATGAAAACAAGCCTGGGCCAGCCAGTTGAGGTTAGAGACCCCACACGGAGAGACTTCCCAAGCCAAAGAGTCCTAAAATATAATAGATGTCTGTTTTTAAGCCATTATATAATGAGGCGGTTTGCTATGTAGCAAAAGGTAACTATTACCGTGTCTCAAGAAAAGAACTGTTGTAAATTCCACATCATCACCATCGATGGTCTAAGTAATAAAAGATGGATTGAGTCATCTCCCTTGTTTGCGATTCTTCTTGTGTCCATAAAGCTTGACCATGAAGACATCTTCTTTTGTTGACCACCCTTCCTGGGGTTTGAGGGTGATTCTTAACTACTTTAACTTTTTAAGGGAAAGGAATCTCCTTAGCAGCTGGTCAAGAAACTGGTATTAATGTCTGCCATTAACTTCAGGAGAAAATAAGAGACTTGTTTGGAGAAGGAAAAAAGTTTACTTGAGTTTTAAAAATTTGACAATTGTGAGTGGTAAATGTTATCTTACTGTTTATGAAATAACCAATCACTTAATTAAGGCCTAGAAAAGCAAAGAGAACCTCTCAATTTCTGAAAAGGAATATTAAGACCTGTAGCCAAAATATCAGTCCATCCCTCAGAAGGGCAGCTTGCTTCTATTGTGAAGAAGGTGTAGTAAGCGGCAAACGATGAGAAGGAAACCGTAAGGAGAAATGGTTCTGATGGAGACAGCTTGTGATAAGCAGAACTTCGCTTCTAAGAAATAAATCTCCAGGTTAGAAGTGTTATTAGACATTACCAAAGGGAACACACAGAGACCCACACTAAAAAGCATACTTGGTTGGGAGAAAAAACTAACAAATAAAAAACATAAGAGAAATATGACAATTATTTCCAACATTGTCTTCAGGCGGAGGAGTAAGAGTGGTATTTATTTTCTTCTTCTCACTTCCCTGAATTAGTTTCTCTCTCTCTCTCTCTCTCTGTCTCTCTCTCTCTCTCTCTAGAATATTTTCTTGCTTCCATGAAAGGATACTAAAAACAAAAGCATGTGCATTCATTTTATATCTGCTTTTCTTGAAAGTATAAAAAGTACAAATACTTGCATTGTATAGATTGTCATTGCAACACTGGATGAAGGCATGCCAAGGACAAGCTCTATTATCTATCTATCTATCTATCTATCTATCTATCTATCTATCTATCTATCTATCTATCTATCTATCTATCATCTATCTATCTCACCAATCTGTCTACACGCATGTATATATATCACTGTGATATATCTATCTTGACATATTCCTTTCTTGTTGCTGTTGTAAACATGTTCACTTTATTTCACTTTAGGATCTCATTAACTTTTTAAGTTTTTCCTCTTTAACACAAAAAACACATAAATACATGCAAACAGTATATGAAGGATAATCAAACACAGTATTTATAATTGAAAAATAAAAATGTTATTTCCCACTGTAATACATTTGCACGTACATTTCGGTTTGCTTGTGCCATTTTCTACACATTTACAAACCTGCACAATACACTGTTCAACAATGAATGTTTCTGTTATGAAAATTAGGTCACGCTTTATTGGTAAACAGGGGAATCATCAGTATAATATGGAAGTCACATTGGTTCACATATTTGTGTTTACAAGGCAAGGAGAACCAGAAGAATGGGAGTAGAATTATAAATTTCAGCAAGAAAGAGCAGAAGTCTGAACTCAGTATTTGAACTGGCAGCAGAGGCCATTTTGTTTGCATTAAAAATAATAATAAGGAAAAGCTAGCAATTGCGTCCAGAATTCCTTTCTTTGAGAGGAGCACTCAGCTGTCAATGGATGGCAGGTTGCACTGCAATGAAGGCCAAGGGATAAGAGCTTATAGAGCATGGGGGGCTATGTCGGATAGGGTAGCTAGACAAGACCTCTTCGAGGAAGTGCCATTTGAGAAGAAATGTCACTAGAAGAAGTGAGAGAGCAAGGCAGCAAAGAACGGGGGTGGTGTGTGGTTTTCCAAGCAGAGGGAACAGCAAGTGAAAAGGCTTGAAGTGGGCATAAACATGGGACATTTGGAGAATAGCAGGAAGGCCAGCATGGGTAGAGTGAGCAGACAGCAGAAGGAGAAAACATAAGAGAGATTAGCAGCGACTAAATCATAAAGGTCATTGTAGGCTGAGATGAGAAATTTAGACTTTATTCAGAGGGTGCTTGGAAACCACTGGAGAGTTCTGAGCAAGAAATTGATATGATCTGATTTCGTGTTTAAAAACTCACCCTGGATGCTGCCTGAGAATTCAATATAAGGGGAAAGAGTCAAATCAGGAAAACCCATCAGGAAGCTTTTAAAGCAGCTTAGATGAAAGACAATGATGTTTTGAACTATGGTGGTAGCATCGGAAGATGTATTTTGATAATAAAACTGGTAGGGGGCTGGCACATGGATTGGAGGTGGAGAGCAAGGGAAGGAGAGAAATCAAGAACAATCCCTAGGCTTGGGTCTGAGTAAATGGGTGAATGATGAGGCCATTTATGATGGTGGGAAAGGCTGGGCAAAACAGGTTTGGTGGAAGGGAAGCAGTCAAGAGTTCCTTTTAGACAGTTAATTTTAAGATGCCTAGTAGACATCCCTGTAGAAAACTATGAATTTGAAGGTGGTATTAAATGGATGAACAGAACAAATAAACATTCTTTCTAATGGTCAAGTAATCAGAACTTGCTAATGATATGTGACAGTGTTCATCTTAATCAGATCAATATAACAGAAAAAATATATAAAATAGAAGACATAGAAGAACTTCAAAATAGAACATAAACACTAGGTCGTATCTAATTGGGTGGCAAGTTTAATAAGGCAAAAGTGGCAGATAACAGTGCACAGCACCGCCAGCTTTCTCTTCAACACACACTTCTCTTCTGTGGAATGGCAGGGCTTTGTTTCAACTGGCTGGCCACTTCCAGCCTTTCTTCCACTAGAAACATCTCCCGCACATTTCGTCTCAAACCACCAAGGAGGAAATGGATTATTTGGTTCTAAACCCTGCAACCTTCCCACTTACAAATGCAACTCTTTAATACGTTATTGAAATTACACAAATCTTGCTAAAAATCTAGCTCAAAGTATGTTTATGTCTTACTTTGATATTAGAAAATTAGGTACGTTTCACAGATTTCCAACTATCATAACATGTATCTTTTTATTCATGCATTATAAAAGTAATTTTTTTGCAAACATCACCTAAACAGAATCAATTAGCCATAAAGCTACATAGCCTTTGAATGCATTAGTCTATATTTGTAACAATTGACCCAAATTCAATTTTCTCAGTTGAGTTAGCATAAAGCACGTTAAATAGAACATTGAGACAAAAATTTGTGGTTTTTTAAAGGCAAGATTATTTGGATCTGATTTCTGTCAATATTAGGCCAGTTCTTCACTTCATCTAATATACTTAGTCATAGTCTAAGCATGTAGCTATGACTGTATCAAATATTCATTGCTAGTGCCAGATAGGTAAATATATCAAAAGCCAAAGTTATACAGAACCCTTTCACCTAGTCACAATCTGAGAACAGCTTCAAATGCCTGTGACGTTTGTGTGTATGTGTGTGTGGTGAATATATACTTGCACACCACACTTTTCTTTCCTTCTGCATTCAGCGTCTGTCTGGTGTCTTACATCATAAAATGATATGATACCACTCGATGGCAGGCTTTGATGTTGCAAAGTTACTTCCCAATTCAACTCACTGCTAATGTTGTTCAAAGTCAAAACCATCTCGGGTGGTTCTGCCGCTGAGTGCAACCAGGATGGGCTCGACAGAGAAGCACTGAACTGTCACTGCCCTTCAGGGGTCAAGATGTCTCCCTCTTACTGAGATGTGTCTGTGGTGGTGCACAGAGGGTCTCTTTAAGTATCCGTTATCAGGTAAAATTCATCAAAGACCAAAGCCAGAGCTAAGCAGCTACACTGTCTGAAAACATCCTCTTGGCTTTTAACAAGAGAACTGAGCAGGAAATAGAATGGTTACAGCTTTCTAAAGAAAAACCAAAATACTGAAATTCCCTTACCTTTGATGTCAATGAACTTATTCTTACCAGATGGTTATCTGGATATAAGACATCAAGACTTTCACTCCATTTGGTATGTGTATATGTTGTGCACGTGCCCATACACCCATTCATTTGGCACATATTCTTTAAAATAGACCTTATAGATGGTACAGTAATTGTAACAAGCAATGACAACACTCGGATAGCAATGATCATTGATTAGTGCTCAGGAATATCTGGATGGTCTTTGGTTATTAGCAAGTCACCAGGGCGGTTTTATCTTACATGTCCCTCACCCCTCTCCTGGGACCAGCAGGCTGGCCAGGAATACTCTTATAGCCATAACAGGGTGCAAGAGGAACAGTAGCTGCACCAAGGCCAATGAAAGCCTGGACTAGAGGCTGGGCGTGGTGGCTCATGCCTGTAATCCCAGCACTTTGGGAGGCCGAGGCGGGCAGATCACGAGGTCAGGAGATCGAGACCATCCTGGCTAACACGGTGAAACCCTCTCTCTACTAAAAATACAAAAAATTAGCCGGGCGAGGTGGCGGGCGCCTGTAGTCCCAGCTGCTTGGCAGGCTGAGGCAGGAGAATGGCGTCAACCCGGGAGGCGGAGCTTGCAGGGAGCTGAGATTGCACCACTGCACTCCAGCCTGGACGACAGAGCGAGACTCCGTCTCAAAAAACAAAACAAAACAAAAGAAAACTGAAAGCCGGGGCTAAGAGTCACAAGCAGGCTGTTATCTTTGCTTCTTGCTATTGGACAAAGCAAGTCACATGGTCGAACTCGTGCTCAAAGCCGGTAGGGAAATAGACCTGCTCCATTAGTGGGAGGAGCTCCAAGGTCACATGGCAAAGGGTGTAGGAACAGGGAGGTTTAGGTAGGATGATTAGTAATTTATCTACCAGAGCCCACCTATGCATCTTTTAATCTGAAGAAATAACAGTAGCACAAGGTCTAACAACATGGAATTGAGGGCAGACAGACCTGAGTTCAAATGCTTGCTAGCTCTGGCCCTGGAGTAATCAGTGTCACCTCCCTTGTCCTTACTTTCCACGCGAGTAAAATGAAAACAGTAACATTCGCCTCACAGGATTTCTGTGATTACTGAAAAAAGATATGAACAGTTGTCTGTAGTATTCTCCTAAGAAGTTATCGCACTTGTTATCATTGTTATTGCTATTGCCATTATTTCCATTATTATTATTATTCAAACCTAGAAATAGTTGGGGCTTTTATTCTATCATCTGTCAAAACTGGCATACTCGATTTCTTCCTTAAATGCTTCAGATAGAAAGCCTATCACCTCTGCCCAAAAAATAACCCAAAGAAAACAAAATAAAAAGTATGGACTGCATGTCCTTGGGCATCATTCCTGTCCCACACAGCTACTGAAAGAAGAATCAGTGAGGTGAAATACCGTGTGTAAGTAGGGAAATTCGAAGAAAGCTTTAGAAGCTGAGAAGGAAATCAAAGGTCTTCCTGCAGTCATTACTGGGAAAATGAGTTGCTTTGCTTTTGCAGGCATTAGTTTCTTTTGAAATCATTTGGAAAATAGGTTATTTGCAAGGCTCAGTGATTGAGCGGTTGGTCAGGACTGGTATGTTTTTTGGGGAAAAGCTCTCTAGCTTTTCTGGATTGGATCTTCTGTAAAATATGAGTCACCACACCATAGCCCCAACCCTGTCTCTTCATGTTTTAGTTTCATGTTCAGTGACATGCTTAATGTTCTCCTCGAATTTTGCCTATAAGAAAATGTGAATATACGTAGTAACACATACTCTTGAGTTGGTTAAAATAGGCCTCAATAGCTTTTTTCTCCCCCTCAATTGATCAGATCATTGAAGCGATTTTTGTTATCTCTTGCGCAATTAAAATAATTGCCTTAATTACTTAGTAAGCTAAATTCTTCCCTTTTGCACTGAGGTTGTACTTGAGTGATAATAATTTAGGTTATTTTTAAACATGATAAGTTTTTAAAATTTAAAACTTTTGGCCTGGCACAGTGGTTCACACCTATAATCTCAGCACTTTGGGAGGCCAAGGCAGGCAGATCACCTGAGGTCAGGAGTTTGAGACCAGCCTGGACAACCTGGTAAACCCCGTCTCTACTAAAAATACAAAAATTAGCTGGACATGGTGGTATGTGCCTGTAATCCCAGCTACTCAGGAGGCCAAGGCAGGAGAATCACTTGAATCAGGGAGGCAGAGGTTGCAATGAGCCGAGATCACACCACTGCACTCCAGCCTGGGCAATAGAGTGAGATTCTGTTGCAAAACAAAACAAAACAAAACAAAACAAAACACACGTTTATGTAAATGATTGTACGTAGTATATTTCATTCATGTTATGGACTGTTGATAGTTTCTATATATGCAGAGTCTGAAATTCCTTTCTAGGTTTCATTTCAACTCAGTTTTCTGAATCTAGTCTTTCTGTTTTTTCTCCTTCTGTGATAATAGTCCTTTTTGGCTTTCTTCATATCTGATCTTAACTTCCAAATCCCTAATTTTTGTTTTATTGAAATAGAATTGCGAATTTGGTCCCTTTTGAACCACAGTGTCTGTGTCCATTCACATAAGGTCACTCAGGAAATATGAGCTGAAAAACAGTGTGCAGGGCACTTCCAGGCATCTTACTAGAAGATGCTGGTGTGTGTATGCTTGAAGTAAAAGCATCAATTGCTACTTTTATCTTCTCCTCCCTCTCCTGGGGAGTCCTCCCTGCACTCTGCCCCCAGAGATGGATGACCTATTCCGTAGTGGGAAGCAAGGAAGGAATGTGTGGGGTTGCCGTGCAGTGCCTGGTTTTCCTGTCCCAATGACCAAGATGAGATCCAGAGTTGCCTTCTGTGATCCCAGAAATGCTTCCTGCAGCAGCCACTGGGCTGGAAAGGCAGGTGCCTACTGAGCTGTGACTTTCTCAGCTGTTTGCCGAAGCTGCGCTTCTAAACATAGCAGAGCCCCCCTCCCTGTAATTTCAGCCCCATCTGGTAAAGCCCACCTGGCTCTCTTGAGGCATTCCCTTTGTGTAAGTGGCTGAGAAGCAGCTGAGATACCCCTCCAGGAATTGGCAGCTGCTGTCAAGCCTTTGGTTTCTCTAGCTTCAGCGAGCAGCTCTGGGTCATTTTCACGAAGCCGAGACAGTCCTCACGATGATTCAATCCAAAGGATCAGATATGACCCTGAGGTCCTTTTTTGATCCCACGAGTGTCTGAACATGCATTACAGGAAGACGTTTTGTGATTGGCTTACAGGGGGTTGATCTTTGTGGCGCTCCAGTCAAGAATTTCTCAAAGGGAGAATGGTTCTATTCTCTGTTTGTCCTGTGAGCACAATATTGTCATTATTATTTGCACTTTTCTGAAGCTTTACGTGACAAAAATTCAGTCCTCCTCTTGGGAAAGGCAGCTTTTCTTTAAAGCAAGAATTGCAGCGTTTTCCTGGTATAAACGCCTGTACGGGTTTTGTAATATAAAACTCCTGTAGGCATTCACTGATGTTTCCCTTCTGGCCTAAACTGCTGGGTGTGACTAGTTTAAAAGCTGTCAAAATGACATAAAACAGTTATTAAAACCACTGGCTGCCTCACTGCCAGAGGGCAATATTGTTCCATAAATAGTCTACATCGCAATAGTGCTCAAAGCAAGACTGAGCCATCAAACCTAAGGGCAGAAGGCATTTTAAACTCACAGTAAAGTGCAATCATATGTAGAGTCCCACATAAGCAAATGGACACATTTTTTGCAGGTGCAATTTGGACAATAGGTACAAGTGAAACATAGGCATTTCCAGTATCTATCTGAGTACCTAAGTGAACATGTAATTGCACAATGAGCCTTTCATAGCAACTCAATTAAACATGTAAATTATTGCCAAATGTTCCCAGCAGCCACAGAACATTTTTGGTGTCCAACGTCATTATCCTCTATCAGGCATTTGTGCATCAGAGTACACATTTCTGTAATTAAATAGCAATTATTTTTACTTCCAGTCGCATTAGTAATATATAAAATCATAAGTACTATATTGTCTTTTTTCTTTTTTGGCATGGACTTATTATATTCTTAGTGAAAATGCTTCTTATGGAATTAGTGGGTTCCCACAGAGGCATCTTTTAACATCTTTGTCTTTGGAAAGGTAGAATGACTATGGGGTCCTTTTTTTTTGAGACGGAGTCTTGCTCTGTCACCCAGGCTGGAGTACAGTGGCGCGATCTTGGCTCACTGCAACTTCCAGTTCCTGGGTTCAAGCAATTCTCTGCCTCAGCCTCCCGAGTAGCTGTGATTATAGGCCCCTGCCAGCACGCCCAGCTAATTTTTGTGTTTTTAGTAGAGACAAGGTTTTACCACCTTGGCCAGGCTGGTCTTGAACTCCTGACCTTGTGATCCACCTGCCTTGGCCTCCCAAAGTGCTGGGATTACAGGTGTGAGCCACTGCACCCGGCCTGGGGTCCTTTTAAAAACAGAATTAGGCCAGGTACAATGCCTTATGCCTCTAATCCCAGCACTTTGGGAGGCAGAGGCAGGAGGATCACTTAAGGCCAGGCGTTCAAGACCATCCTGGGCAAGATGGCGAGACATCATCTCTACCAAAAAATACTAAAAAATTAGCTGGGTATGCTGGAGGATGCCTATAGTCCCAACTACTCAGGAGGCTGAGGAAGAAGGATCACTTGAGCCAAGGAGTTGGAGGCTGCAGTGAGCTGTGATCGTGCCACTGCACTTCAGCCTGAGGCACAGAGCAAGACACAGTTTCTTAAAAAAAAAAAAAAAAAAAAAAGACTGGGTGCAGTGGCTCACACCTGTAATCCCAGCACTTTGGGAGGCCGAGGCAGTTGGATCACTTGAGGTCAGGAGGTCGAGACCAGCTTGGCCAACATGGTAAAACCCCGTCTCTACTAAAAATACAAAAATTAGTTGGGCATGGTGGCGGGCACCTGTAATCCCAGCTACTCAGGAGGCTGAGGCAGGAGAATGGCTGGAACCCAGGAGGCAGAGGTTGCAGTGAGCCAAGATCCCGCCACTACACTCTAGCCTGGGCAACAAAGCGAGACTCCACTTCAAAACAAAAAAAAAAAAAAAAGAATTACAGGAATGTATTATTCCGAAACGTCTTTCTGAGATACCCTTATCATATAGACATGAGCTGTTGGTAATTTACACAGAAATTATTAACTTTTAAGTAATAAATATCCAACAATTATTTGCTCACAATATTTTTAAAGCATCTGTCTATTCTAAGAAACCAATGGTAATAGTGTCTTCTGTTTTGGAATCGCTTATAAAAAGTGAATGGATAAGCCAAAGGCAATATTTTGAGACTTTTTGTGGGCATGATTTGGAAAGGACTAGAGATACAAAGTCAGAACCTCATTATTGTAGGCTAAATGTTTGTGTCCTCCCAAGATTCTTACATTGAAGTTCTAACTCCAATGTGATGGTATTTGGATGTGGGATATTTGCAAGGTAGTTAAAGTTAGATGAAGTCTTGAGCATGGGGCCCCCATGATGGGATTTGTGTCCTTATAAGAAGAGGAAGAGAGATAAGAGTTCTCTCTCTCTCTCTCTCTCCTGTATTTGAAGACACAGAGAGCAGAAAATGAGAAAGAGGGTCCTCACCAGGAACCGAATCTGATCTTGGACTTCCCAGCTTCTGGAAGTATGAGAAATAGATGTCTGTTGTTTAGATCACCCAGTCTATTGTATTTTGTTATAGTAGCTTAAACTAAGACACTCATGGAAGTATTTTCTACAGTAGATGGTAGAATTCAGTATTAGATTGGTCAGTTTTGGATTCTTCCAAAAGAAGATTTAAATAATGAAGTATCAACATATTCATCCGAAAAATAATCTCCTTTGATATAGGGCAGTATTATTGCCAGCATCCTGGCTAATAATCCTTCTAGCTAAGAACAGAAGTCCAACAGAATTAGAAAAAAAAATTGCCCTACTAAGTACAGGTAACTTTGCAAAATGAGATGGAGGTGAAACAGTGAATTTAACTGATCTCTCCTTCTATTGAAAAATAACTATTACTGTTTCTACTACTAATTTTAACCACTTATTTGCATACTACAGAAGTTCCAAAGACATGAACCATACATATTTCCAAAGAGAATGCCTTCCATTTTGTTTTGTTTTGGTTTTACTTTCAAAACAATTACGCAAAGGAATGTGTTCTGAAGTTCCAAATGATTTCAAAAATCAAACCAATCCAATCAATTTTTCAGTAATTGGCTTTGAAGAAACTGAGACAAGAGCAATGCAAACAAAGTGCTTTTAAATAAATCATAATTACCCATGCAAATGTCTCCAATAATTTGAGGGTTTAATCAGATGACTAACAATTTGGAAGCCTGCTTGCATTCAGTAATGTTACAGGCAGTGGGAATGAGGAGAAAGCAGTCTGGTAATGACGATCTGAGATGTGAAAGGGAGGAGCCAGATTAACATCTAGAATTATCCAAACTTGGAAAACTGTCCTACCAGAAGGTTTTTAATGCATTCACCTTGATAGTAAAGACTTGCATAGACATTAAACCTTTCCAACTTGTTTTTAAGCCTTGAATTCATCTGGAATGGTTGTAGGTTTTTCCTTTCCCTTTCAGATGATAAAAACATTTTTGTGTGCAAAAAGGAGCAGGTGTTGTTGGTTATTCAAATTCAGAGCATGTTGCCAGCTTCCCCTCTTTACCTACCCACCCCCCTTTTATGACGGCATCCTCATGTCTTCTCTTACTAACCAATCTTCTATATTCTAATTACAGCAAATCTTTTAAAGAGGTACACTTGTGTGGCTCCAGATGATGCAACCTTTAACAATGTTATTTTACTCCTGCTTAGGGGGTTAAAAATCAATATGATATGTGACCTCCTTGTAAATTTTTTTTTTTTCTAAAACCAAGAAGCAAAGTACTCCACTTAGTGCAGTTTTAATTAAACTGAATACATTATAAAACACTCTCCTAATTTGCTTTGCCTAGAAAATGTTTTTTAAAGTGTTACAAATCAATCAACTAATTGAGCTATGTAGTAGGAAATGCAGATGGCATCTCGTTACTCTGTGTTTTCACTCTGCCAACCAAGTGCCTCTTCATAGACAGGGTTTGTGTTGAGGCTGGCAATTTGCATTCCATAGTATCAGTGGGGGGTTGTCATAGGCAGTGCCAGAGGCTACCAAGGAACAGCAACACAAAATGCATGGACCAAGAGCAGGGATTGTGTGCGGAGAATGTGGCAAGGAGACAGAGGTGGCATAACCAGGATGGCTCCCTGCAGCTTGAGGTACCATCTATTCTATATTGGACCAAGAGCAGATGGTTTTATCTGCCCATTTGGAGTGGCTCAACAGGAAACAAGATCATACCTGCTTTGGGGATTTATTTTTTCCCGGTATCTAATACAGGAAGAAGTTAATTTCCTGCTGTTCCCTTTCCATTTAATCCAATAAATACTAATTCAATATGAGGCACTCCACCCAGTGCCGGGAAGACATGTTGACTGATAATGGACAATTTAATACCTTTGCTCTTGAGGGGCTTTCATGCAACAGCATTTATTGAGTGCACATGTTTTCAGGCACAATGTTGGGTACATGATAATCAAAGTCAAATCTCTCTCCCTTCAAGGGTCTTCCAGTTTAATAGAGAAACATATGCCAAAAGTCATTGTACAATATTATTTTATGTTATTCATGAATGAGACAAGCATGGAGAAAGAACTAGTTTTGCCTGGGAGGTTTTTGAGTCCTTCGTAGAGGAATCAGAGGGTAGAGTATATTCCAGGGAACATGCATATGGGCTTTAGTGATGAAGGAAGTGTACCATAACCTGAAATGTAAAATCTACTCATTTTTGGAAGCTACCCAACAAGCTTCTCTTTACAGTTCACATTATGACTGTTCTCTCCAATGTTGAATTACATACTTAAACTTCTTCTTACATTTGAGGTTGTTCTAGTTTAAAGCACTGCTTTGTTCTACACACTCAGGACTCATGGCAACCCACATCTGAAATGCACCATGGCGAATTCTGATGACTCAGCAGCCATATCCTCACCTGCTCTAGAACCATTCCCAAAGCATGGCTCCCAACCCAGAAACATCACTGTCTCCCGATAACTTGTTAGAAATGCAAATTCCTGGCTGTGTGCGGTGGCTCATGCCTATAATTTCAGCACTTTGGGAGGCCGATGCAGGTGGAGGAGGTTCACCTGAGGTCGGGAGTTCAAGACCAGCCTGGCCAACATGGCGAAACCTCATCTCTATGAAAAATACACAAATTAGCTGGCTGTGGTGGTGTGCACCTGTAATCCCAACTACTCAGGAGGCTAAGGTAGGAGAATTGCTTAAACCTGGGAGGCAGAGGTTGTAGTGAGCCAAGATTACACCACTGGACTCCAGCCTGGGAGGCAGAGCTAGATTCCATCTCAAAAAAACAAAACAAAGCAAAAAACCCCAGCAAATTCCTGGGCCCCATCTCAGACCAACAGAATCAGAAACTTTGGGGGTGGGCTCAACAATCTTGTTTGAAGAATCCCTCCAGGTGATTCTAATGTAGGTTAACATTTGAAATATAATTCTTTAGGGTATACATAATGGCCAGGGCAACAACATGCCACTGAGATGAGTTCTATTTAGATGGCACTTTAAAAAAAAAAAAAAAAAAAAAAAGATTGAACACATTCTTTCTACCCAAGTTAGATTGGCCTCTTTTTTTTTTTTTTTTTTTTTTTTGAGACAGAGTCTCACTCTGTTGTCCTGACTTGAGTGCAGTGGCTCAAGCCTGGGCGACAGAAATCTCAGATCACTGCATCCTCTGCCTCACAGGCTCAGATGATTCTCCTGCCTCAGCCTTCTGAGTACCTGGGATTACAGGCACGCGTCACCACACCCAGCTAGTTTTTGTATTTTTAGTAGAGATGGGGTTTTACCATGTTGGCCAGGCTGGTCTTGAACTCCCGACTTCAAGTGATCCATTCACCTTGGCTTCCCAAAGTGCTGGGATTACAGGCGTGAGCCACCGCGCTCGGCCCAGACTAAGTTCTTTAGGAATGTCAATGGACCAATTTTGCTGATTTATGTTTTCCCTAAAGAAACCATGATTTTTGGCTACATGTAAAAGGAAAGAAAAAAACACAAAAAACAAACTTTAGTTGGGAGTCATGTAGAGAAAACATCTTGGCTATTTCACTTTTCAATAAGTAATACTTTACATTTAAATATCTATTACAAATTATGCCTGTAGCACTAAGATAGATGCAGTAATTTGATCTATACCATTCATTATGTATGTTAAGTAACTATTACATGAGTCATTCATATCTTCTCTCTCTTTACATGTTTTTTGTAAGCTTGATCTATCAGATTTTGGGAGAGATGTACTAAAATATCTTGTGATGATTATAGATTTGTCAACTTTTCCCTATAATTCTGACCATTTTTACTTCATATATTTTAAATTCAAGTTGCTAGGTACTTGCAAGTGTTTATTTATTAAAAATTCCTTTAAAAATGTGAGCCATGCAAATCAAACGCACGATGAGCTACCATCTCACACCAGTCAGAACAACTATTACTAAAAAGTCAAAAAACAACAGATGCTAGTGAGGCTGCAGAGAAAAAGGAATGTTTATACACGGCTCGTGGAATGGTAAATTAGTTCAGCCATTGTGGAAAGCAGGTTGGAGATTTCTCAAAGAACTTGAAACAGAATTACCATTCAACCCAGCAATCCTATTCCTTGGTATATATCCAAAAGAAAGTAAATCATTCTACCACAAAGACATATGTACTTGTATGTTCACTGCAGCACTATTCACAATAGCAAAGTCATGGAATCAACATAGATGCCCATCAACAGTGGATTGGATAAAGAAAATGTGGTACATATACACCATGGAATATTACCTAGCCATAAAAAGAATGAAATCATGTACTTTGCAGCAACATGGATGCAGCTGGAGGCCATTATACTAAGTGAATTAACACAGGAGCAGAAAACCTAATACTCCATGTTCTCACTTGTATGTGAGAGCTAAATATTGGGTACTCATGGACATAAAGATGACAACAGTAGACACTGGGGACTACTGGGGATGGGGAAGGAAGTGGAGCTTCCTGTTGGGTACAATGCTATTTTGATGACAGGGTCAATTTTACCCCAAACCTCAGCATCATGCAATGTGCCCATTTAAAAATCTGCACGTGTACCTCCTGAATCTAAAATAAGAAGTTGAAAATATATTTAAAATATTAATATCATATATGCTGTCATCCAAAAAAAAATGCCTTAAGATCTACACGTGGTCAATTGCATTTGCTTTGCAAAAAAGTATAAATTTGTTTCTCATTTACAAAGTATATATGTATGTGTATAATCTATACATATACATACATATGTAACTATACATACATATACAAACAAACTCCTTCTCCCACTCTAATTCAGCATTACTCTCTTCATAGGCTAAATCTTCTCATAGTTCATCCTCCCGTCTCTAAGATTGGCTCAGCACATTGGAAGGATCCAGTGTGCACACAGTAATGAAGTAGGAACAATTATGAGAGAAACAGAACCTTGGTGAGGTACTGTGATTTAAATGAACTTCCTGTGAGAGAACATCATAAAAAAATATACAAGTGATTCCAGCAAAATGGAGTCCCCCACCACAGAGGGGTAGCTATAAAGTTTCATACAAGAAATGACATTTGGGTTTATTTCAGTTCAGAAACGAAGATTTTTCACTGAAGAAGAAACCATGCAATGAAAAAGATAATCTTGCATAGTGAGTGAATCACCAATCTTCGAAGTCAGGACCTTTGATAGAGAAACTGGTACAGAGAGTGGGCAGGTTCTGCAATTGGACTGCTCATACTGGAACAGAAATCCATGTGTATGTGGTTTGTATGATTCTTTTCCTGCCATTGACACAAGAGAAATCACAATTAAAGGGAAACATATTTGTCTTGACAGGAGCAGGGGCTTTGATTTATCTCTAATTGATTATGGGAATAACACTATAGACTACTTTTCTTCCCAACTATTTCCCCCCTCCCCGCAAAAAAAAAAAAAAAAAAAAAAAAAAAAAAAAAAAAAAAAAAAAAAAAGGTTGCAGTTAGGCAGTTTAAAGGGTTCCTAAAAGGAAACCGGTATATTTTCCTTGGGTCGAAAATACTAAAATACCTATAACCTAAGCAGCTTTGAGTTCAGATAAACTAGGGAAGAGCTGCTCTGAAGATTAGATATTTGTAAAGATCTTTGCAAACTAAAAACTCTAATGCAAATATTAAACATCTCTGTACGCATTAAGTATTTATAATCAACTAGGTGCAAAGCCTGAACTACATAATGATACTCCAAGTTAAAGATGTCGGTCCGAGTTCCAGAACTGTGGAAATTTATGGAACCTTGACATAATTTCAGCTTCTCTACTACAGAGTGGAGAGTAATAGAAATGGAAGCCATGTACCTCATTCTTTTTTTCACAGCACATTTGATGTACACTGATTGAAAAAAAACACTCTGACATACACAGCTAACACAAAAACCAGCTGCAATCTAGATAGGATGGGCTGCAGCTGGGTTTCGTGTCGCTCTTACCCCACTTTTATGACACTTTCTCATTATATCATTCCTGGATGTTCCGGTCAGGAGAGAAATTCTGAACCAAGAAGAGACTTCCATAATATATTTTAGGCCTTATGTAGAGCCTTCAAAGCTACAGTTTTCTGTTACATCTTAGCAATTTATGCTCAAACAATATAACTAACTTGTCAAAAGGGTAAATCTAGAGACAATATTAGGACATTCTTAGAAGAGGATAAAAGGGAAGCATCTCTTGTCTTTGTCCCCAAGAAAACATAGTTTTCATAGATTTAATTTAACAAAAATTTAAAAACCCTGGAAATAGTAAGTATGTTACTCTTCAATGAACAACTGATTAATAGCTTGGGAAAGAGTTCAGTTCATACTTCTAGCTACATAGTGTTATTATTTTCTTCTCTTTCAAATATCAATATACATATGTTATGATAAAGTAATAAAAATGTTACTTTTACTGTGGGTAAACATTAGTACCTGAATCATGTCATTGTTTGAATTTATTTTTAAATTGATACATTATAATTATACATCTCTTTGGGGTAAAATTTGACACTTTAATACATATACATGTGTTATAAATGATCAAATCCAGGTATTCAGTGTGACCATCACCTCATGTATTCATCATTGCTTTTTGTTGAGGACATTCACATTCAAAAGCTTATCTTCGTGCTATTTTGTAATATATCATATCTTATTGTTTATCTTTGCAATAGAATCCCAGATCTTACTCATCTATTCTAATTGTAACTTTGTACGCGTTGACCAATCTCTCCCATTCTCTTCTCCCCCATCTCCTCCCATCTCTGGTAACCACTGTTCTACTCTCTGCTTCTGTAATAAACAAACAAAACAAAAAAACTCTTAAAATATTTTCTGTTATTGTTGTTGTTTTTTTAGATTCCATAGATGAGGTATTTGTGCTGTCCTCCAGATCCATCCATGTCGTCCCAAATGACAGGATTTCATTTTTTCTAATAGCCAAATAGTTTTTCGTTGTTGGTTAATAGATATACCACATTTTCTTTATCCATTCATCCATTTTTAGATATTTGGGTTGATTCTATATCTTGGCTGTTGTGAACAGGGCTGCAATAAACATGGGAATGTAGATATTTCTTCAACACACTGATTTCATTTCCTTTGAATATATAGTATACCAGTAATGGAATTGCTGGATTATATACTATTTCTATTCTTATTTTTTTTTGAGGTACCTCCTGTGTAGCTAGAAGTATGACTGAACTCTTTCCCAAGCTATTAATCAGTTGTTTATTGAAGGGTAACTTATTTACTATTTCCAGAATTTTAAAAATTTTGTCAAATTAAAACTATGAAAACTGTGTTTTCATGAGGACAATCCCACCAACAGTGTGTAAGTATTCTCTTTTCTCTACATTTTAGCCGACACTTGTGGGTTTTTAAAAAGTATTTTTAATTATAGCCATTCTCATTGGAGTGAGATGGTATCTGATGGTGTTTAGACTTGTATTTTCCTGATGATCAGAGATGCTGAACACTTTTTCATGTACCTGTTGGCTATTTGAATGCCTTCTTCTGAGAAATGTCTGTTAAGGTCTTTTGCCTGTTTTTAATTGGGCTATTTGTTGTTTTGCTCTTGAATTGTTTAAGTTCCTTATATATTCTTGGTATCAGCTCCTTGTCAGATGTATAGTTTGCAAATATTATTTCCCATTCTGTAGGCTGTCTCTTTACTCTGTTAATTGTTTCCTTTGCTGTGAAAGAGGTTTTTAGTTTAATGTAGTCTTATTTGTCTACTTTTGTTTTTGTTTCCTGTGCTTTTGAGGTCTTATTTTAAAAGTCCTTGCCCAGGCCAATGTCGTAAAGCATTCCTCTGTGTCTTCTTCTGGTAGTTTCATAGTTTTGAGCTTCTTATTTAAGCCTTTAATCATTTGAGCTGATTTTTGTGTGTAGCGATAGACAGGTGTCTAGTCTCATTCTTCTGCCTTTGGATATTCAATATTCCCAGGACTGTTATTGTTTTAATGTAATGAAAGAGCTCTACATGTGTAATCACCTCTCATTTTGTAAGAAGAAGCTTTTTAACCCATGTCACAGGTAACGGCTGATCTTCCTCATTCTCTGGGCCAAACTTCAGCCTTTAGGGAAAGTTTATATTCTCAATAAATAAAACAATTAGCCAAACTAAGAAAAATATTTTCTCGAAGTATAGGAGCTGAGAAAAATGACAGATACCAATGAAAAGTCAATGTCAGAAAAAGCTCTCACTCCTTGATTCCTATAAATTTATTCTTTTAAAAAATTCAATACATATCCATTAAACACCCACTTTGTGATAGGTAGTCTCCTAAATTTTAGGGATAAAAATTAATATTATATTTGGAATAAACAGGAAATAAGCAAGTAAATATGTAACAGAGAAATATAATTTCAAATAGTGACAAGTGCTATAAAGAAAGTGAAAGTGGCTGTTGTGACAGCAAGTGATTGAGAATCCTTGTACATAATCACTCAAAAAGTTTCATACTCTTTCATTACAGACCAGCAATTGTCTGGATGCACTGAACAAACTGAAAAAATTAATAAGCACTTACTCTATGCCAGCTAATACAGAGGATTATAAAAAACAATGTAAGATATTCCATTG
This sequence comes from Theropithecus gelada, assembly GCF_003255815.1. NCBI lineage: Eukaryota > Metazoa > Chordata > Mammalia > Primates > Cercopithecidae > Theropithecus > Theropithecus gelada. The sequence goes on along the minus strand of NC_037678.1, from coordinate 87,165,451 downwards.
TCCTCAAGAAAGCAAGATGTTAAAACAGACAAGTTATTAATCCAAAAGTTAATTAACAGTTCAAGTCAAGAACATATAAAAATGTCATGGAGACATGAAAATAATAATGGTGAGAGCTAACTTTTATGTGCTAGGGAGGTGCTTTGTATCTATTGTCACTAATTCTACGTTCCTTATATTACAGATGAGCAAACCAAGGTTTGAATGTCTTCACAGACTTGTCCAAAGTTATACGGTTGACAAATGGTGGAATGAAGATTAAAGCCTGCTCTTCTTACCACAGCCCTCTGCCTCCCCACACAGCATATATGTGTTTGTCAAAATATCATTACAGACAATTTCTCCTGGGTCTTGATTCAGAATAATAGTGGGCAAAATTATTCAGATCAAACTTCTTAATAAAATATGAACAATGTTGGAACACGCTTGAATGGAAGCCTGTAACTAGACAGAAGTGGAATATTAAGGTAACAAAGATGCTTATGTCCTGAAGTCACTGGTCAATACTGCACACATGGGCTTCAATTCAGAGCCACAGGTGGTGAGAGGAACAGAAGTCAATGTCCATGGCCTACCCCAGGGAGGAGTCTTACAAGAAACACTTCCTTTTGAAGCTTCAAAAGGCTACATTTTGAAAGAAGGCTGAACTAATTATAACCTACACTCCACCACAAGCCCCGAATACAAGGGGATAACAGAGAAGTTTTCTGTGGTGATGAGTGGAGCAGGACAGAAAAAAAAAAAAAAAAAAAAAGAGAAAGAAACAAAGGAAAGAAGGAAGGAAGGAAGGGAAAAAGGAAAATTCCTTGAGCGAATGTGGACATTGATTGGCTCTTTAATGTATTTGAACCCAGAGCCTGGACTAGTGATGGAATTTAAGTCACAAAATTGGACTGAAGTAGTCCCAGACTGACAGTGCCCCATTCTTCCCAAGTTATTTCTAAGGGCAATGGGCAAGAAGCTGTCTTATATAAGAAGATGCATTAAGAAAGGAAATAACACGGTCAGAACTAGCATGGCAGACAGCAGAAAGAGATCTGCACACATTTCAGACACTGGGATTTTTAGTACACATTTTAAAAGAGCTATGCTTACCCTGTGTATAAGAATAAATGAAAAACTTAAAAATATCTGCAGAGGACAAAACCCTATAAAACAGGATAGCAGAATTTAAAAAGAAAACTAGAAAAAAGAAACAAAATTGAATTATCTACTCAAAGTTTTTCTGCTAATGTCAAGAAAGCAAAGATGGCCCCTCTCACCACTCTTTCAACATTGTACTAGAAGTACTAGTTAGCATAATAAGATAAGAAAAGGAAACAAAGGTATACAAATTGGAAAGGAAGAAATAAAGCTGTCTTTGTTCATCCACGCTATGATCGTCTATGTGGAAAATCCGAGAACTGACAAAAAAAACTTCCAGAAATAATAAGCAATTGTAGTAAAGTTGCAGGATTCAAATTTAATATATAAAAGTCCATTGCTTTTCCATCAACAAGCAATAATACAAGAGCCCTAAACAAAATTTTCCTGACACATTAAAATAAACATAACAATACTGTTTAAAAACATCAATTGTATCATGTTACTACTGGGTTCGTCCAGGAATTCAAATTTAGTTTTTCTTTAAATACAGTCATCTTCATTCAGCACTAAGGAGTCTCGATACTGGCCAAAAACCTATGTGTGATCTTTCAAGACTGACCATAGGTAATTGCCAAACCTTTACCTGAGAGGCCTCATCAGCGAAAACCATCTTCCCCACACCTGCTTTGGTATACATTGCCGTCTTTGAAGAGTATTGCAGTCAGGGACTCAAATGCTATCAGCTGGCCATGTTCTTACTCACGTCTGCATTCTTAGTCTTGGTACCTACATTCAGAGGCCTCCTAATTGGGGGCCTTCAGCAGACATTTTTCTCAGGTGCTGAGACCTCCTTATTATGGTAGAGGGAGGAACCTTGAGGATAATCTTTTTCACTCTGACTCAGTACTCAATACCTTCCACTACTAACCTTCCCACCCTCCTGTTTATGGTCCATAAACAGAAGGAGCTTTTTGTTTTGGACTCCCTTAGCAATAAGGAGATTCATCATGTCTGTGTTGATCCATCTGACCATGGACGGTGCCATTCTAAACAAACAACGGAACAGTAGGGAAGTCAGTGCTTTCCCCAGTTGAGTATCTTGCTTATATTATTGCACTACTGATGAAAATCTTGACTGTTACTTTCATTTTGGCTTATTTTCTTCATGGACCACTCGAACTGACAGCTCAGCTCTCAGTCTGGCTCAGCTCTTCACAAGTTCATTAGCACATTAGGAGAAAAAAAACACAACCTCAATAGATTCAGAAAATGTATTTGATACAATTCAGCAAATTATGTCAGAAACCCTCAGCAGACTAGGAAGAGAAGGAACCTAGCCTGGAATAAATGTTTTCTACTAAGCTTACAGAGCAAATACATCCTTAATTTTGAAAATTATAAAATGATGAAAGTTTCACCATTTCTTTTTTTTTTTTACTGGAAACCAAAGAACCATGCCAAACTCAGTCTTTACTATTTCACTGGAAATAAGTGCAATAAGGCAAGTAAAACTAAATGGTAATAGAATTGGAACTGGAGAAACAAATTGTCATTTTTCAAAGATAATATGATTGTATTCATATAAATTCCAAAATAATGCACAGAAAAACTTATGGAATTGATAACAAAGTTTACCAAGGCTATGCATAAAAAACTTGTACAAAATCAATACATAAAAATAACAGATATTTAGAAAATTTGATTAAAATACATTATTTACAGTAGTATCAAAAATAATCTATCACCTGGAAATAATTCTCACAAAAGGTATGCAAGATTTTTACAAAGAAAATTATAAAGCTCTATTGAAAGACACTAAAAATAACTTAAATGAATTATATACATTGTTCATGAATAGTAAGACCCAATGTTTTTACAAAATTCTCATCAAATTTATATACAGTTAAGGCAATCCTAATCAAAACCCAGGCAAGATTGTTTCTGAAGCAGACAAACTAATTCTAAGACTTATGTGGCAATAACATAAGACAAGAATAGTCAAAAGGCTTTTGAAAAACCAAAAATTAAAAGGTGAGACTTGCTCTGCCAAATATTAAGATATATTTTAAAGCTGTAATAATCAGCACACTAGAAATTACACAGATGTAGACAAACATGTAAGTGGACAGAGACCAACACATATGTAGGTCTTTAATATAGAGCAGAGAGAGCACAGAAGCTGATGGGGAAATGTCAGTCTTTTCAATTTATTATGCTGGAAAAAACTGAATAGCTATGTACAAAATAAAATATACCACTACCTGTACTGTACTATGGTGTGGATCCAAAGTGGATTAAATACCTAAAATAATTAGAAGAGAATATAGGGGAATATTGCCATTTCCTTATATAGGAAAATACTTTTAAGTGTTAAACATAAAAAAGATTAATAAATTCAAAACAAAGAGCTTTTCTTCAAAAACATCCAGAAGAAATGGAAAAGACAAGCCATAGGAATCATAGAAGACTTTTACAAACACAAAATTGACTGAAATAGTATCCAAGCTATAGAGAGAATTCTTGCTTCACAATTTTTCTCACAATGAGAAAAAAAGGTTCACCATCCTAAAGAAAAGGAAAAATGCTTGAAAAGGCACTTCAGTCAAATGAAATCCAAATGCCTAAAGTCATGCAGAAAAATGTTTGGCTTCAGAGTAATTAGATAAATGCAGTAAGATGCAGGACCACCAGGTTGCCAAAATGTAGAAGTCTGATAAAAGTAGGTAATGCTTACCTATGACCCAACAATTCCAGTTCTGTGTATGTGTCCAATATAAACGTGTGATGATGTGGAAAGACATGTATGTCAAAGAATATTCACAGCAAGAATATTTACATTTGCTGAACGTTAAAGCAGTCTAACTATCTCCCAACCACACAGTGAATAAACCGTGGTATATGTACACAGTGGAAAATTATACAACAATAAAAATAAATGGACTGTAGCTACCACTAGAAAGTTAAATGTTATAAGTGATATTGACGAGGGAAAGTCCCCAAATACATAATGTATTGGTGTGCTTTAGAGTGGTTAGTATTTAGTTTTATCTTTTCTTGTAGAACATAAAAAAATATGTACACTTCAAAAAGAGATACAACTAAACTGTATTGGTCAGGGATGCACACATATAGGAAAACTATGAACTACAAAGGGCAGAGGTTAGCTATGGTGGAAAAGAAGGGGTTGTCAATTAGCTAGGATGCTTCGGTGCTTCTCATATGCTGGCAACAGTCTAGTTTTTCTCCTGGGGTAGTTACACAGGCGTTCCTTTTTAAACCACCTACCAAATTATAAATTTAAACTTATGCCTATTTTTTTGTATAAGTTGATATTCTATAATTGAAAGAATTAAAAATCTAGAAAGAATGAGAAAGAGAGAGATAGAAGAGTGAAGGGAAGAAGGGAGAAAGAGCTGTGCTGAGGGGATTCAGAGATGAAAGCCATTACTCTGTGCTAAACGAGAGAACTTTATTGAGGTTTCTGAGCTAGGCTGTGAAGTGTGGATTAGATGGACTCAAACACAAATGCAGGGAGAGGCACTCCAGGCAAAGGAAAAGATATGTGTAGAGGCCTGGAGGTAGGAAAGCTCAGGGATTTTTCAGGGATCAAAAAATAGATTAGTCAATTTGGGCAGAAATGTCACCATGGAGAGGAGTGAGAGAGAAAGCTGGTTAGGATGGTAGGTAGGTTAGGATGGAATCAAGTGGGATCTTAGAAGCGAAAATGAAAAATTGAGGTCTTGACTGCTAGAGACATAGACGTGGGGAATAGTTTTGCATTCCAGTACCCTTTTTTTCCTAGGCTGTGTCAAACTAGCTGTAACCTCCATGTCTACTTGTATCACTTCCTGAAAAAATTGTAGAATATTTCTGCTTGATTTTAAATTCTTCTGATGAATCTATAGCCAAGTGGTAGACGAGGGATAGCATTTGAGGTAAGTGAGCAATTGGGGTACACAAGGGTAAGGCTGGTGTTATCTGAGATTCTCGTGGGGATTCTATTCTTTGCCCGCTGAAATGCTCATATATCAGGGAGATACAGGCCTGGTTAACTATAGAGGCCTAATAACTCAGCCAGCCTAGCCTTGCAACAACCTCACCCAGATTCTCCTTTCTTTGTCATTACTTCATGTGATAGATGATAGAACGTGGTGGTGGTTGAATGGGGGGTGAGGGCTAGCTTGAATATGAAATATTAAAGTTAATAAATAGCCTTACTGGAAAATATCTCAGGGGAAAGAGATTGAAGATATCAAACAAATACAATTAACCTGACAAAGCACTTAATAAGGTTCACAAGAACAGTGGGACCACCTGCAAATTCCTCATTATCACACCTACATTGGACATACCCTAGGGAGCTGGCTTTCATGTAAATCAGAATAGCCCACGCTTATGCTGATTGTGGCTGCATTCTCATTGAAATGAATGTATGGTGATTAATATCCTATTTATTTACCTGTTGGCTATTGAAAGCTGGATCTAAAGTTACAGTCCAAAAAGGGAGCTAAAAGAAATTCAAACTGAAGTTATTTTAGTTGAGATCAAAAGGCAGGCAGGTATCAAAACACAACTTCAGTAAATCAGTTAATTTTCAACAATTCCTTAGAAAGTCTTTAATTTTTTTAAATGTCTCCCCTGCAACAAAGTTTAGTAAAAATAGAAGATACAGACATACACGTGCTGGATAGTGAATTTCTTCTCACAATGATTCCCTATGTTATGGGCTGTCCCTCTCTATACTAAATTATTATCTATCAGTGTAAAATAAAATGAAAACTAAAGGGGAAATTACTCAGATAATTTAGATCAAAAATAAGTTCTCTAGAAACATCCAGATTGAGGGAAACATGTTTTCTATGGCTCATATCATCCTGATAATTGCCTTAATTCTCCATTTTGTTTTGCTTCTGTAGACAGCTTAATGGCAGTTAAGATTTCTTGGATCTTGCAGCATAAGAATAAATACTCAATTAAGGCTTTTGAAGATGAGTCAGAGATAGAAAATCACTGTAGCTGTTAGTGATGCATGCTCCCCACTCCCAACCATTTGCTGGCCTGTAAGTTTCCAGACACAATTTGAAACACAGATAATATTTATACTATAAAGAAAAGAGAATAAATCAGTCATTAATGAAGGGAGAAATTTATTCCTTACCAAAGTGTCAAATTATTCAGCTGCTGTCTGTGTTATGGGATCCAGACCATTACTATAATAATCATTTTGCAAAATGTAGAACATTGCTACTTGTCAAGCAATGTAAGAAGTATGAGGGCTCAAGGCAAAATCAATCAACCAATCAATCCAATCAATGGATTTGTTTATTATTAACTCATTCATTCATTCATTTAACTAGCATTTACTGAACCTCTACTACATGCCAGATGCAAAGACCCCTGATCTCCTGAAGTTTAACATTCTAGTGGGGAGGAGTCAGTTGGACTAAACATTAGACGTAATAATTAGGTAATGACATCTTGTGTGTGAGGCTGCAACATGCTATGAGAAATGAAGAAGTAAAGCAGATCAAGGGATTAAGGAGCTATTGGAGTGGGGGATGTTGCTTGCTTATATATGGTGCCCAGGGGAAAGTATCCAAAGATTCCAATTAAAATGTGTCATCTGAATAAAGATGTGAAGGAGATGAGGGAGTAGCCATGTGAATATCAGAGGACAGAGGGTTCCATACTGTAAAAACATCCAGAACAAAGGCCCCAGAGCAGGGATATGGCTGACATGTGTGTGGAATGACAAGGAGGCCAGCGTGTGAGGTAAGGCCAATATTAGTCTGAAGCAGTGTAATGATAACTGGGCTGGGCATGGTGGCTCATGCCTGTAATCCCAGCACTTTGGGAGGCTGAGGCGGGCAGATCACGAGGTCAGAAGATTGCCACCATCCTGGCCAACATGGTGAAACCCCGTCTCCACTAAAATACAAAAAAAACCCAAAAAAAAATTAGCTGGGCAGGGTGGTGCGTGCCTGTAATCCCAGCTACTTGGGAGGCTGAGGCAGGAGAATTACTTGAACCTGAGAGGTGGATGTTGCAGTGGGTCGAGACTGTGCCACTGCACTCCAGTCTGGTGACAGAGTGAGACTCCATCTCAAAAAAAAAAAAAAAAGATATGATAATTGAGAGTTTTATAGACCATTGCAAGGAGTTCTTCCGCATTTATTTTGAGTGAGATGTGATCCATTGGAGAGCTCTGAGCAGAGATGAGACATCATTTCCATTGTGTTTTGAAGGACCGTTCTCACTACTGGGTTGAAAAGAGGCTGGGAGGAAAGAGATGGCACAGGTATAGTGGAGGACAGCACGCGAGCAGTGGAGATGGTAACGAGGGATTGCATTATGAATACAATTTGAAGGTTGAGCTAACGGGATTCCCTGATTAACTGGTTACTGGATATGAGGGTCAGAGAGGAGTCAAGAGTGTCTGTAAGAGTTGTGATTTGACTCCCTGGAAGAAAGGTGTCACCATGCATTGCATTAAAAAAAAAGGCTCCAGGTAAAGTAAATTTTGTTGGGGAGTGAAATGAATTGTTTTAGGTATGCTAAACTTGACCTATCTATAGAACCCCAAATGGAAATATAGAGTAGCAGTTGACTGTACAGGTCAGAAATGCAGGGCAACTCTGGACAAGAAGTATAGCTTTAGGAATTTAATGCTGTCCTCTCTCTTCCCAGTGCTTGTGGTTCTTCTCAGGATGACAGTGTTTCTTCCTCACTTCCTAGGCTTCCATTTGTTGTGTTTATGAGTCTGACTTTCCTATCTCCAGCATCCATTAAGGTGTATCTGTCTTTTATCTCATCTTCATTCTGCAGGGAATTAATTTTTTTTTTTTTTTTTTTTGAGACGGAGTCTCGCTCTGTCACCCAGGCTGGAGTGCAGTGGCCGGATCTCAGCTCACTGCAAGCTCCGCCTCCCGGGTTCACGCCATTCTCCTACCTCAGCCTCCCGAGTAGCTGGGACTACAGGCGCCTGCCACCTCGCCCGGCTAAGTTTTTGTATTTTTAGTAGAGACGGGGTTTCACTGTGTTAGCCAGGATGGTCTCGATCTCCTGACCTCATGATCCGCCCGTCTCGGCCTCCCAAAGTGCTGGGATTACAGGCTTGAGCCACCGCGCCCGGCCGGAATTAATTTGACTAAGACCCTGCTATAGACAGTAATAACAGTAAATCATACTAGCTGTTACAAAAACTGCCATTGTTTTTACCAAACTTGTTTCTTTCCCTCCAGGGCTCACAGTGAGAATGCATTTTCTAGCCGGCCCTGCCGTTAGAAGGAGGCATGTGACTGACTTTTGGCCAATGAAACAAAGACAGAAATCACAGATAGCATTCCAAGTCTCAAAGAACCCTCCCACCTATTCTTCCACATATTCTTTCTTTCCTTGTCTGACAGCTGGTCATAGAGCCTGAGACTCCAAAGGATTGTGTGCAGCAGAGCTCCCATGTCAATCTACATTGGAATGTGACTTGAAGTGGACATGATAAGCTACTAAAATTAGGAAATTGTTTACAGCAGTTTGCATATCTTGACTGATAGAGAAATTGAATGTTTCTCGTGTGTCAGACAATATCCTAAATTCTTGAAATGTAATATCATTATTATGCCAATTTTACATCAGACCTTGAAGGCAGTGGGTAGAACAGTGGATGACTTAGCATTTCTAAGCCTGTGTTTAACTTCCTCCAAAATGTTTTTGCTTTTCCCTTATGCCATTCCTTACCCTTCTATCATCTCTGTCACGTAATCTTTCTACTGTTTTCATCCTATATTTGTTGCTTAGCAGACTTCTGATTTTCTTTCATGAAGGAGTCTATACAAACATTTTTAATATTCACATCCATTTGTTCTTCATCTCTTTGTAGCCTAGCTTCTATTCTCACTACTGGGATGAAATTGTCCTTACTAAGATTAACTTCAATGGGTAATGTGTGCTCCTAACCTATCTAATACTTCTGGATCTTTTGCTCTACACTTCCTGTCTCTTGGCCTCTGAGAGATGACTATTTTCTGCTGGCTCATTTTTTTGCATCTTCATGTGTCTCTTCTATGCCTTCTTACCCTTTAAATGTAGTCTGATGTCTGGCTGTCTTCTCACAGAACATGTTCTCTCTGAGTAGAAATTGAATTTATAAACCAATGACTTCCAAATCCAGATCTGAACCCATATCCCTCATGTGAGCTCCAAATTATTTACAATTGTGAAAGGGCATCTTTAACTTAGTGTTTGTTTTGAAAGCACTTCTGACTCAACATCATCAAAATGTAATTCATCTTGCCTCCAATCAACACAGACAAATCCACTCCTTCTGTGTGACTAATTTGTAGCTTAAGCACCCAATAAATATTTGTTGACAGAGACTTCCTTTCACCTAATCTCTCATTCTTCACTGTCACAAGCCCCCATCAAGCCCAAGAATCTTATCATTCCTCTACATCCACATAGCTATTATCCTAGCTTGAAATAATCATTTTGGCCTAGATTTGCATTGTATTTGCATCTTACCAGTGTTTCTGCCTAAAATTTTAGCTACATACAAATTTACCCTTCACCCAGCTATTAAAATGATTGTAAAAAACAACTCCATCAACAACTTCAGTTGGATTTTCAAACTTCTCAAGTCTCTCCCATGTAATACTGGGGATAATGGTTCTCCTCCCCAACAGAACATTTGTTTCGAACTTCAGTCCTAGGAACTGACCTACTCTGCTTGACCCCAAGATCCACTTCCTGTGACAAACCTACTATGAGGTGGTTCTACTGAATGTGCTTCAACTTCTGGGATTCTGTATGCTCCCAACTACAACTTATCCATCCTGCTCAATGTCTTCATTTCTCTTTCCAATATACAACATGTCATTTGCTTATAAATAAGCCAGTAAAAACTTTGAGTCATTTTATGCTTTCTTTTACCTGTGAATGTTATTTTCCATAACCCCATCAATATTACCTTCACTCTTCTCTATTTTGCTGAACTGCTCTTTCAAAGTTTTAGCAGTGAGTTTCCTTCCAACTTATCAACTCTCACTCTGTAGACCTGTCTATATCATTAAATTCTGTGAAACATGTCCTCTTCCTTAATTTTTTCTTTCCTCAGCTTCTGTGGCACTGTCTCAACTGACTCTCTTTCTAGTCCTCTAAATTCTCTAATCTTTACTTCTCCCTATCTCCCTCTCTTTTTATATAGTAGGTATATTTATTTATGGGGTATATGAGATTTTTTGGTACAGGCATGCAATGCATAATAATCACATCAGAATAAATGAGGTCTCTATTACCTCAAACATTTATCGTTTGTGTTACAAGCAACCCAATTATACTGTTTCAGTTACTTTAAAATGTACAGTTATTACTGACTATAGTCACCCTGCTGTGCTATCAAATACTACTAGATTTTATTATTCTTTCTATTTTTTTGTACCTATTAACCATTCTAACTTCTCTCCCATCCCCTTTCCAGCCTCTAGTAACCATCATTCTACTCTCTATCCCCATGAGTTTAATTTTTAGCACCCTTTTAATCTATATATTTACCTGTCTGCCTGCCTGTATCTGCTATTTGTTTATCCATCTATCTGCCATTCATCCACCTATCCATCCATCATCCATTCATCATCCATCCGTCCATGCATCCATCCATCCACTGATTTATTTACTGGCCACTTTTCCAGTCCATTACATATGTCTATTCCCCAAGGTTCAGTTTTGAGCTCCTTTGTTCTCTTCCTAACTTCTTCTTAAAGCAGAGGTTCTCATCTAAGATGTTGACATACAATGGTTGTCAAGGCAAATTATTTCCAATGTTCTCAATATTTGTGAATGATTTGCTTTCTTAATAAATTAGAATAGATTTAGAACAATATTCATAGCAATACCACTGTTCTTCACTTCCTTGCGGATAGGCTTTCTTGAGAGACATCGTGTTAGAGCTAACAAATGGACCTGAACATTTTCATGCACATCAACTACCATGTTCTGACTGCTCCATGATGGTAGGGACTTGGTTAGTGTTTCCCACCATATCCCTGGTCCACAGATGGGAGCTTGGCATGTGGCACACGCATCAGTGTCTCAGTAAGTACTTATTGTTGAATGAGGGTGTTTAATAACACAAGATACAGTCGAGAAATACTGCCTTAGAAAACTCATCTTCTTTTAGGTGCTTAGTAACTCCAAGAGGTTGTATAACTCACATCTTGATTTTCCAACATGTCTGAAGTTTCTCCCCTCATATACCAACTAGTGTTTAGAGCTTTCCACTTGGATGCCCAGTAATTACTTTAAATTGAACATATCTAAAAGCAAACACATAATCTTCAAAAATTCTTTCAACCTTCCTCATTTTCCCAGTTAACAAGCCTTGAATAGTTGGAGTCATATAAAGTTTCTTCTTTCTCTCTCGCTTCGATATACAATCAATAACCAAAGCCAATCAATTCTTTATTTAAGTCCTACACCTCTTTCTCCCATTGCTCCTGCCATCAGCCTAATTCATGCAGGCCTGGATTATCAAAACTCTGGTTATTTACTTTTTGACTCACTTTGCATGGTAAAACTGGACTAGATTTCTTAAAAATACTAGCCTCAACTCAAAAATCTTTTGTGACTTTTATTACAATACAATTGTCCCTCGATATCAATGGGAGAGTGGTTCCAGGACCTTCTGCAGATACCAAAATCCACAGAGGCTGAAGCCTCACCATAGGTCTTGTGGAGCCAATGGCTACTTAAAGTCAGCCCTTAGTATCTACAGAGCCCACATCCCTCAAATACTGTATTTTCCATCTGCAGTTAGTTGAATCCACACACGCAGAACCTGCAGACACAAGAGGGCCAACTATATTATGTTTTAATGTCCACAAACTAAACGTATTTTAATGTCCACTCAACTTCATGTATCTATAAAATTATATCTGCTCCCATTTACCTATCTAAATTATCTCCTCTACTCAAATTAGTCTACTCTCAGTTCTTATCAAGTGACATGTGTAGTCCTACTCCCAAGATGCTGCTCACACTTTTTATCCAACCAGGATTTCCATCTCATATTCTCTGTACACATCTGGAATCCAGCAACACTTAAGGCCCAGTTCAAGTATTGCCAACTTCATGAAGCCTTGCCTGGTAGCCTCAACTCCAAGAAACAGCAACTATCTTCATACTAGTGATCCGCAAGCCAACGATTCCTAAAACCACCACAGTTAATTACGCCGTGTGTGGAACTTGCTCTAGAGTCCTTTGAATTCTGGTTGGAGTGTGGATGTGTGTCATTCCAACGTGACTCTAAACTAGTGATGTAGAGAGAATGAGAAACCAACAGGTACTGAGCATCTGCAATGTGGCAATGCTATTCATGTTATTTAGTGTCCACAATAGCTGTATATGCAGGTATTATAATTTCCATTGAACAGAAATCTGAGGCTCAGATAAGCTAAGTTTTATTTAGTAAGAAGCTGTGAGGGCTAGATACGCTACAGCCCAAGCCCCTTTCTCTCTACCATGATGCCATATCTCTTATACATCTATATCCCTCTAGGAGTTTAGTATAGTGTACAGCACGTGCTAGGTGTTCAATAAAGATATGTTAAATTAAATGTGTGAATTTGGGGTACTTCTTTGGGGACCATGAGATCTATAATCTGCACTGATTTGTCTTCTAAGGGTCAAAATGACTTTCTCATTTCATGCAAAGTAACAGAAAAGAGACGTGGGTAGTCAGTCTGTTCCTCAAGTTATCTCTGTAGCTCTGTTAAGTGACAAAACAAGTATATAGTCAAAGACAGGAAATAGAAACATGCACTGCAATTCTTTGCCAAGTCCTGCCAATATAAAAAGTAAAATTGACACTTACACAGTGGCATATCCTGGTACAGTAGGTCATTGTCCCAGGTTAAAAGCAATCAATTCCATTTATTGAGCTGACTACCAAAAGTTAAAACTGTTTCAAATGAAACAGCATGTTAACAATACCCTTCTGATTTCTCATGAAAGTGGTGAAATCTGGCATTAAACTTCTGAAAGAACCAACTCTTGCTTTTATTTCCCAGGAACACTGCTAATAAAGTGACTTGTGTTAAAGTAAAGGGATTCTAGTCCTTATTAAAAGCAATTTATCTTTATTAAAACAATTCTCTCATTTTTATTATGAGTCAGACAAACAAATAAATTAACCATTAGTGGTGACATCATGGGCTTTTGTGCACAAATATTTCAATTAAAAAACTCCTGGTCAGGTGCAGTGGCTCACACCTGTAATCTCAGCACTTTGGGAGGCCCAGGCAAGTGGATTGCTTGAGGTCAAGAGTTCAAGGACAGCTTGGCCAACATGGTGAAACCCTGTCTCTCTTAAAAAATACAAAAACTAGCCAGGTGTGGTGGCATGCACCTATAATCCCAGCTACTTGGGAGGCTGAGGCAGGAGCATCACTTGAACCTGGGAGGTGGAGGTTGCAGTGAGCCAAGATCATACCACTATACTCCAGCTTGGGCAACAGAGAAAGACTCCATCTAAAAAAACAAACAAACAAACAAACAAAAAACAAAAGCACAAAACTCAAATTGTTCAGTTAAAATGCTCTCATTTTTATTGTTGTTACAATTCAAGATAGTAATTGGTATATTTTCCCAGAACTGAGTTATTTTGCTATCATAATGGAAAGCATTATGAAAAATTAGCAGAATTGAATGTATTTCATTGAATCACAGAAAAGGATAGGTTTACTAAAGAAAACACTGGCAAATGTATGTTTGTGCAATTAGTTAATTAAAGGAAATTTCTATATACAGACACATATGCCAGAAATTATATAAAAGGGACAAGAAATAGGTAAAAGGTATCTTGTTGAAGATGATTCTTGTTTTCTGGAGGCATCCTATTTATTCACTCTAGTTTCAGGGAACAAAGTATTATGGCTATATATGTCTTAGGCAGATACCTCGCACAGAATCTGCTCTCTTCCCTAATGCTTCTTGTATTTCACAGAAAATTTATTTTTATCACATGAAGTTTTCTGGTGATAGTGCTTTGGGCCAAGGGAAAATAGAAGAAACTTGAGACTGGATTGTACCAATGTCTTGTCTTCTCAGTTCCTTTACATACCTCTCTGCCCCCTGCCTTGTTAACTTCCATCAGTTGTGGTGGCTTTTTTTTTGATACTGGAAGATTGTCTAATCCTTTGGTTTATGACATCATGACCTATGGTACTCCTATTTGCTGACTCTGCATGAAATCTGGACCTTCCACCCTACTCTTCTCTCTGGGGTCATGCTTCAAATGCACCCTCTGCACTGACTCAGAATGCTAACCTCTCCCAGGTCTTTGTGCCTTTGCATAGGGTACTGATATCCCTATCCTACTTTCTCACATGTCAAACTCCTATTCCTCCTTCAAAACACCCTCTGTAAAATTTGTCTGATATTCCTGCCCCCTCTCCCTTGCCCAGATCAGAGTTAAGTAAGTTTTCTCCAAGTTTCTACAGCACTCTGTATACATCTTTAACACACATTTCCTAGCACATAATTCTTGGTTCTTGCAACTCTCCTCCTGACCACACAACTCTCCATAAAAATTATGCCCTGTTCATCATCCTAATGATCTCAATGGCTGGCATATATGAGGGGCCTTTCTATCTCTGGTTCTCCAGTGTGTCAAGGTGAAAGAAGTTGAACTCAAGTGAGGAAATAAGGCAAAAATTCAGATAATAAAAATAAAATACAGAATGTTTCTGCAGTTCAGATTCCACTTCTTATATTTATATTAGTGTGTCTGTGTCAGGCCTCAGAGTCCAAGCGAAGCCATCATACCCTCAGCAACCTGCACGTATACATCCAGATGGCCTGAAGCACTGAAGATCCATAGAAGTGAAAACAGCTTAACTGATGACATTCCACCATTGTGATTTGTTTCTGCCCCACTCTAACTGATCGATGTACTTTGTACTTTCCCCCACCCTTAAGAAGGTTTTTTATAATCTCCCCTACACTTACGAAGTTTCTTTGTAATTCTCCCCGCCCCTGAGAATGTACTTGGTGAGCTTTACCCCTGCCCCCAAAATATTGCTCTTAACTTCACCACCTCTCCCAAAACCTATAGGAACCAATGATAATCCCATCACCCTTTGCTGACTCCTTTTTCGGACTCAGCCCGCCTGCACCCAGTTGAAATAAACAGCCATGTTGCTCACACAAAGCCTGTTTGGTGATCTCTTCATACGAACACGTGAAACAGTCTGTATGTATGTGAAATATGTAGAGTTACAGGTGGACTGAACCTGACTTGCCTAAATATGCCATAGAATAGCAGTTAAGAGCACATACTCTAGCACCAACCTAACTCGGTGTTAACTCTAGGTCAATGAATAAATCTCAATAAATATTTAAAAGTATTTTAAAGTAACTAAAAATTAAACTAAAACTTCTCAATTTTTTTTTTATGATGCCATAAAAACAGGGACACAACTGCTTTTAGGGAACTTTCTAACCTTTAATGCCTATTTTAGAAAAAAAGAAAGATCTAAAGTCAGCTACCTAAGCTTCTACTTTAGAAAACAAGAGAATAAAGAGTAAATTAAATCTGAAATAACCTGGAAAAAAAGAGACACTAAAAATTAGAGCAGAAATCAATGTAATTAAAAATAGAAAGTTAGAGAGGAGGGGTGACAGGGTTCCAAGATGGCCAAATAGGAACAACTCGTCTACAGCTCCCAGTGTGAGTGACGCAGAAGACGAGTGATTTTTGCATTTCCAACTGAGATACCAAGTTCATCTCACTAGGGCTTGTCAGACAGTGTGTGCAGGACAGTGGGTGCAGCCCACAGAGCATGAGCCGAAGCAGGGCGAGGCATCACTTCACCTGGGAAGCACAAGGGGTTGGAGAATTCCCGTTCCTAGCCAAGGGAAGCCATGACAGATGGCACCTGGAAAATTGGGTCACTCTCATCCTAATACTGCGCTTTTCCAACGGTCTTAGCAAACAGCACACCAGGAGATTATATCTCGCGCCTGACTCCTAGGGTCCCATGCCCATGGAGCCTTGCTCATTGCTAGCACAGCAGTCTGAGATCTAACTGCAAGGCAGCAGTGAGGCTGCAGGAGGGGCGCCCGCCATTGCTGAGGCTTGAGTAGGTAAACAAAGTGGCCAGGAAGCTTGAACTGGGTGGAGTCCGACGCAGCTCAAGGAGGCCTGCCTGCCTCTGTAGACTCCACCTCTGGTGGCAGGGCATAGCTGAACAAAAGGCAGCAGAAACTTCTGCAGACTTAAATGTCCCTGTCTGACAGCTTTGAAGAGACTAGTGGTTCTCCCAGGATGGAGTTTGAGATCTGAAAACAGACAGGAGCTGGTTTTTTAAAAAGATCAACAACATTTATAGACTGCTAGCAAGACTAATAAAGAAGAAAAGAGAGAAGAATCAAGTAGATGCAATAAAAAATGATAAAGAGGATATCACCACCAACCCCACAGAAATACAAACTACCATCAGAGAATACTATAAACATGCTACGCAAATAAACTAGAAAATCTAGAAGAAATGAATAAATTCCCGGACACATACACCCTCCCAAGACTAAATCAGGAAGAAATTGAATCCATGAATAGACCAATAACAGGCTCTGAAATTGAGGCAATGATTAATAGCCTACCACCCAAAAAAAGTCCAGGACCAGATGGATTCATAGTCAGATTCTACCAGAGGTATGAAGAGGAGCTGGTACCATTCCTTCTGAAACTATTCCAATCAATAGAAAAAGAGGGAATCCTTCCTAACTCATTTTAGGAGGCCAGCATCATCCTGATACCAAAGCCTGGCAGAGACACAACAAAAAAAGAGAATTTTAGACCAATATCCCTGATGAACATTGATGCAAAAATCCTCAATAAAATAGTGGTGAGCCGAATCCAGCAGCACATCAAAAAGCTTATCCACCATGATCAAGTGGGCTTCATCCCTGGGATGCAAGGCTGGTTCAACACACGCAAATCAATAAACATAATCCATCATATAAACAGAACCAAAGACAAAAGCCACATGATTATCTCAATAGATGCAGAAAAGGCATTTGACAAAATTCAGCAGCCCTTCCTGCTAAAAACTCTCAATAAATTCGGTATTGACGGAATGTATCTCAAAATAATAAGAGCTATTTATGACAAACCCACAGTCAATATCATATTGAATGGGCAAAAACTGGAAGCATTCCCTTTGAAAACTGGCACAAGACAGGGATGTCCTCTCTTACCACACCTATTCAACATAGTGTTGGACATTCTGACCAGGGCAATCAGGCAGGAGAAAGAAATAAATCATATTCAATTATGAAAAGAGGAAGTCAAATCGTCCCTGTTTGCAGATGACATGATTATATATTTAGAAAACCCCATTGTCCTAGCCCAAAATCTCCTTAAGCTGATACACAACTTCAGCAAAGTCTCAGGATACAAAATCAATGTGCAAAAATCACAAGCATTCTCATACACCAATAACAGTCAGAGAGCCAAATCATGAGTGAACTCCCATTCACAATTGCTTCAAAGAGAATAAAATACCTAGGAATCCAACTTACAAGGGATTTGAAGGATCTCTTCAAGGAGAACTACAAACCACTGCTCGACAAGATAAAAGAGGACACAAACAAATGGAAGAACATTCCATGCTCATGGATAGGAAGAATCAATATCATAAAATGGTCATACTGCCCAAGGTAATTTACAGATTCTATGCCATATCCATCAAGCTACCAATGATTTTCTTCACAGAATTGAAAAAAACTACTTTAAAGTTCACATGGAACCAAAAAAGAGCCTGCATTGCCAAGACAATCCTAAGCCAAAAGAACAAAGCTGGAGGCATCACGCTACCTGACTTCAAACTATACTACAAGGCTACAGTAACCAAAACAGCATGGTACTGATACAAAAACAGAGATATAGACCAATGGGACAGAACAGAGCCCTCAGAAATAATACCACAGATCTATAACCATCTGATGTTTGACAAACCTGACAAAAACAAGAAATGGGGAAAGGATTCCCTTTTGAATAAATAGTGCTGGGAAAACTGGCTAGCGATACGTAGAAAGCTGAAACTGGATCCTTCTTCACACCTTATACAAAAATTAATTCAAGATGGATTAAAGAGTTAAATGTTAGACCTAAAATCATAAAAACCCTAGAAGAAAACCTAGGCCATACCATTCAGGACATAGGCATGGGCGAGGACTTCATGTCTAAAACACCAGAAGCAATGGCAATAAAAGCCAAAATTGACAAATGGGATCTAATTAAACTAAAGAGCTTCTGCACAGCAAAAGAAACTACCATCAGAGTGAACAGGCAACCTACAGAATGGGAGAAAATTTTTGCAATCTACTCATCTGACAAAGGTCTAATATCCAGAACCTACAAAGAACTTAAACAAATTTACAAGAAAATATCAAACAATCACATCAAAAAGTGGGCGAAGGATATGAACAGACACTTCTCAAAAGAAGACATTTATGCAGCCAACAGACAAACGAAAAAATGCTCATCATTACTGGCCATCAGATAAATGCAAATCTAAATCACAATGAGATACTATCTCACACCAGTTAGAATGGCGATCATTAAAAAGTCAGGAAACAACAGGTGCTGAAGAGGATGTTGAGAAATAGGAACCCTTTTACACTGTTGGTGGGACTGTAAACTAGTTCAACCATTGTGGAAGACAGTGTAGCGATTCCTCAAGGATCTAGAACTAGAAATACCATTTGACCCAGCAATCCCATTACTGGGTATATACCCAAAGGATTATAAATCATGCTGCTATAAAGACACATGCACACATATGTTTATTGCGGCACTATTCACAATAGCAAAGACTTGGAACCAACCCAAATGTACATAAATGATAGCCTGGATTAAGAAAATGTGGCACATATTCACCATGGAATACTATGCAGCCATAAAAAAGGATAGTTCATATCCTTTGTAGGGACATGGATGAAGCGGGAAACCGTCATTCTGAGAAAACTATCGCAAGGACAGAAAACCAAACACTGCATATTCTCAGTCATAGGTGGGAATTGAACA
Source organism: Theropithecus gelada (assembly GCF_003255815.1). Lineage (NCBI taxonomy): Eukaryota > Metazoa > Chordata > Mammalia > Primates > Cercopithecidae > Theropithecus > Theropithecus gelada. The sequence continues at coordinate 87,146,286 of NC_037678.1, read as the reverse complement.
ATGAGAACACTTGGACACAGGAAGGGGAACATCACACACCGGAGTCTGTGGTGGGGTGGAAAGAGTGGAGAGGGATAGCATTAGGAGATATACCTAATGTAAATGACGAGTTAATGGGTGCAGCACACCAACATGGCACATGTATACATATGTAACAAACCTGCACGTTGTGCACATGTGCCCTAGAACTTAAAGTATAATAATAAATTAAAAAAATAAAAAAATAAAAATAGAAAGTTAATAGAGAAAATCAGTGAAACCAAAAACTGGTTATTTGAAGAGCTCAGCAAAAGTGATAAGTCTTTTGCCAGGCTAACCAAGAAAAAGAAAAGAATAAATTACTAATATTATACATGAAAGAGGAACATTATTACAGATCTCACAGACCTTAAAGGATAACAAAAGAATAATATGAAAAACTCTACACCCACAAATTTGACAACTTAGATGAAAGGGACTGAAAATGGACTTAGATGTTATGGACAACTTAGATGAAATGGACTTGAAAAACATACTCTGCCAAAATTCACACAAGAAGAAATAATTAATGTGAATAGGCCTATATCTATTAAGAAACTGAATCAATAATTAATAACCTTCCAAAACAGAAAGCACCAGGTCCACATGGGTTTGCTAGTGAATTCTACAAAACACTTAAGGAAAAAATTATACCAGTTGTCTACAATCTCTTTCAGAAGATGGAAGCAGAAGGAATACTTCCTAACTTATTCTATGAAGCAAGAATTATCCTAATATCAAACCCAGAAAGAAAAATTACAAGAAAAGAAAACTACACACTACTATTTCTTATAAACATCCATGTAAAAATCCTAAACAAATATTAGCAAATTGAGTCCAATAATGTATTTACAAATTATACACCACAACTGAGTAGAATTTATCCCAAATATTCACAAATGATTCAACATTCAAAATATTCACAAATGATTCAATATTCAAAAGTAAATTATTGTAATCTATTAAATAAAAGTCACATGGTTAATTAGTAGAGACAGAAAAAGCATTTGACAAAATTCAACAGGCATTCATGATATTTTTAAAAAGGCTTCATTAAACTAGGAATAGAAGGGAACATCAGACCTTGATAAAGTATATTAACTCCTGTGCAAGGAGCTGGGAACCCATGTCCATTGCTCCATTTCCTACTCTGCAGGAAACCCTAGGTGACTCTGCAGCAGTCATTGTGGCTCTGTGACCTGCAGGTACTGGGAAGATGCTGGGAAATGTTTATATGATGCTTGAAACAACAGCGTTTTGACTTGTAGGACAGGATGCATATTTGGGTTTCCATAGTGGCTTAAAAGTTAAGAGATATCCTAGTCATTTCTGCCAGTGGGAATGCACACATGGACACCAGCAATTCTGCTCAACCCTGCACTGCCATTGCCTTTGGTGTGAGTGCAAACACAGACAATGGCAACCCCATCCCCAACTGTGCTCCACTAGTGGTGCAAGGGCATGCAAGAATGCTGCAAAGTAGCTTCTGCCAGCAACCTGCCCCAGGCAATGCATGTGGACCCCTCTGCAACACCACAGCTCCTAGCATGCGTAAGTGAGCAGGGATCCCACTGCCACTGCCCCAGTGAAGTGCTTTGGTTAGCACCTCCCACAGGAATGTTGTAAAGAGTAGACTGGAAACACGCTGGCCCTTCTAGTGCAGCTGTTTTCTAACCTCAAGGGGTCAGAGAACAAATGTGGGGACCTGGTACCAGCACCCAAGAGTTAAAGCACTCAGACCAGGAGTGCTGTGCTGAGCCTTGTCCCCTTAAAATCTTCCAGAAATCAACCCAGTTGACTGAACCCACCTTATACCACAATCAAACCCCCAAGGGCATCAGAGAATATAAAATAAAAAAACCTCATCCAAAACACAGAAATTTCAAAGAATTAAGGAAAATAAGCCCACACACATGAGAAAGAACCAGTGCAAGAACTCTGGTAACTCAAAAAGCCAGAGTATCTTCCTTACCTCCAAATGACTGCACTAGTTCCTAAGCAAAGTTTCTTAACAAGGCTGAAATGAGTGGGATAATAGAAATAAAATTCAGAATATAGATAGAAATAAAAATAATTGATATCCAGGAGAAAGTCAAAACCCAATCCAAGGAATCAAGCAATATAGTAAAATGATATATGAGATAAAAGATGTAATAGACATTTTAAGAAACAACCAAACTGATCTGATAGAGCTGACAAACTCACCTCAAGAATTTCAGAATACAATCACAAACATTAACAACAGAATCAACCAAGCTGAGGAAAGAATCTCAGAGCTCGAAGACCAGTTCTCTAAACTAATTCAGTCAGACAAAAATAAAGAAAAATAAACAAAACTTCCAAGAAATATGGGATTACGTAAAGTGACCCAATGTATGACTCATTGTCAGACCTGAAAGACAGGAAGTGAGAGCAAGCAACTTGAAAAACATATTTAAAGATATCCTCCATGAAAATCTCCCCAACCTCACTAGAAACACAAACATTCAAATTCAGGAAATTGAGAGAATCCTTGCATGATACGGTACGAGAAGACTCTCCCCAAAACGCCATTCAACAGATTCTCTGAGGTCGGAATAAAAGAAAAACAGTTAAAGGTAGCTAGAGAGAAGGGGTAGGTCACATACAAAGAGAACCCCATCAGGCTAACAGTGGACCTTTCATCAAAAACCCCACAAGCCAGAAGAATGCTATATTCAGCATTCTTAAGGAAAATAAATTCCAACCAAGAATTCCATATCCAGCCAAACAAAGCTTCATAATGAAGAAGTAAGATTCTTTTCAGACAAGAAAATGCTAAGGGAATTTGTTACCACTAGACCCACCTTACAACAGGTCCTGAAGGGGGTGCTAAATATAGAAAAGAAAGACCAATAGCAACCACCTGAAACATATTTAAGTACATAGACCATTGACGCTATAAAGCAATACAAACAAGTCTGCATAATAACCAGCTAACAACATGATGTCAGGATCAAATCTGCATATATCAGTATTAACCCTGAATGTAAATAGGCTAAATGCCCCAATTAAAAGGTACAGCGTGGCAAGTCAAATAAAGAAGCATGACCCAGTGGCTGCAGGTGGTGGCTTATGCCTGCAATCCCAACACTTTGGGAGGCTGAGGTGGGTGGATCACTTGAGATCAGGAGTTCAAGACCAGCCTGGCCAACATGGTGAAACCCCATCTCTACTGAAAATACAATAATTAGTTGGGCATGGTGGCAGATGCCTGTAATCCAGCTACTCGGGAGGCTGAATCAGGAGAATCACTTGAACCTGGGAGGCAGAGTGTGCAGTGAGCTGAGATTTCACCATTGCACTCCAGCCTGGGTGACAAGGGTGAAACTCCATCAAAAAAGGAAAAAAAAAAAAAAAAAAAAAAAAAAAAGCATGACCCAACTGCATGCTGTCTTCAAGAGACCCATCTCACACGCAATGACACCCACAGGCTCAAAGTAAAGGGATGAAGAAAAATTCACTAAGCAAATGGAAAACAGAAAAAAAGGAAGGGTTGTTATTTGAATTTTAGAAAAAACAGACTTTAAACCAACAACAATCAAAAAAGACAAAGAAGGGCATTACATTATAATAAATAGCTAACATCAATTCAACAAGAATACCTAACATCCTAAATATATATGCACCCAACACAGGATCATCCAGATTCATAAAGCAAGTTCTTAAAGACCTATGGAGAGACATAGATAACCACACAATAAGAGTGGGAGACTTCCACATCCCACTGACAGTAGTAGACACATCATTGAGGCAAAAAACTAACAAAGATATTCGGGACCTGAACTTGACACTTGACCAATGGACCTAAGAGACATCTACAGAACTCTCCACCACAAAACAACAGAATATACATTCTTCTAATCTGCACACGGCACATATTCTAAAATCAATCACAAAATTAACCATAAAACAATCCTCAGCAAATTCAAAAAATTAAAATCATACCAAACACACTCTTGGGCTACAACACAATAAAAATAGAAATCAATACTAATAAAATTGCTCAAAATCACACAACTACATGGAAATTAAACAACATGGTCCTGAATGACTTCTGGGTAAACAATAAAATGAAATTAAGGCGGAAATTAAGAAACTCTTTGAAACTAATGGGAACAAAGATACAATATACCAGAATCTCTGGGACACAGCTAAAGCAGTGTCAAGAGGAAATTTTATGGTGCTAAATGGCCACATCAAAAAGTTAGAAAGATCTCAAATTAACAACCTAATATCACACCTAGAGGAGCTAGAGAAAGAACAAACAAACCCCAAAGCTAGTAGATGACAAGAAATAACCAAAATCAGAGTTGAACTGAAGGAAACCGAGATACAAAAAAACATAGAAAAGAATCCAGGAGTTGGTTCTTTGACAGCATAAATAAGATTGATAGGACACTAGCTAGACTAATAAAAAAAGAGAGAAGATTCAAATAAACAAAATCAGAAATGACAAAGGGGACATTACCACCTATCCCGCAGGAATACAAAAAATCCTCAGAGATGACTACAAACACCTCTATGCACACAAAGTAGAAAACCTAGAAGAAATTGACAAATTTTTAAAAACATACAACCTCCCAAGATGGAACCAAGAAGAAACTGAAACTCTGAATGGACTAATAATGTCTTCTGAAATTGAATCAGTAATATAAAGCTTACCAACCAGAAAAAGTCCAGGATCAGACAAATTCACAGACAGTTCTACCAAGTGTATAAAGAAGAGCTTGTACCATTCATATTGGAATTACTCCAAAAAGTTGGGGGAAAGACTCCTCACTAACTCATTCTATTAGGCCGACATTATCCTGATACCTAAACCTAGCAGAGACACAACTGAAAAAAGAAAAAAAAAATCAGATCAATATCCTTGATGAACATAGGTATAAAAATTCTCAATAAAATACTAGCAAATTGAATCCAGTAGCACATCAAAAAACTAACTCACCATGATAAAGTAGACTTTGACCCTATGGTGCAAGGTTGGTTCATCATGCACAAATCAATATATATGATTCATTACGTAAGCAGAACTAAAAACAAAAACCACATGGTTGTCTCAATAGATGCTAGAAAAGGCTTTTGATAAATTCAACATTCCTTCATCTTAAGAATCCTCAACAAACTGGGCATTGAAAATAATAAGAACCATTTAAGACAAACCAACAGCCAACATCATATCAAATAGGCAAAAGCTGGAAGCATTCCCCTGGAGAACCAGAACAAGAAAAGGATGCCCACTCTGACCACTCCTATTCAACATAGTACTGAAACTCCTAGTCAGAGCAATCAGACAAGAGAAAGAAACAAAAGAGCATCCAAATAGGAAGAGAAGAAATCAAGCTATTCCTGTTTGCAAATGATATGACTCTATACCTAGAAAATTCCATAGTCTCTGCCCAAAAGCTCCTACACCTGATAATCAACTTCAGCAAAGTTTTAAGATACAAAGTCAATGTACAACAATCAGTAGCATTTCTATATACCAACAATGTGCAAGCAAAGATTCAAATAAAAAATGCAATCCCATTCATAAGAGCCACAAAAAGAATAAAATACCTAGGAATACAGCTAACCAGAAAGGTGAAAGGTCTCTACAAGGAGAATTAGAAAACACTCCTCAAAGAAATCAGAGACAACACAAACAAATGGAAAAACATTCCATGCTCATGGATAGGAAGAAGCAATGTTGTTAAAACAACCATACTTCCTAAAGCAATCTACCAATTCAATGCTATTCCTATCAAACTACCAATGACATTCTTCACAGAATCAGAAAAAAACTCTTTTAAAATTTATATTAAACCAAAAAAGAGCCCAAATAGAGGCACTCTTAAGCAAAAAGAACAAAGCTGGAGACATCACATTATTTGATGTAAAAGTATACTACAAAGATACAGTAACCAAAACAGCATGGTACATTTATCATTTGTGATAAAAATAAATTAAAAATAATTATTTATATTAACACAGAAAAAATTCTAAAATAAATAAAATAAATCAATCAAAATGTTAACAGTAGTTATCTTCAGAGTGTGGACATATTGGTATTGTTTTTTGTATTTTATGAGTTGTCTACAATGATACATATTTTTTGTGCTAATAAATACATTTCTTCAAATACAACAGGGACCAAGAAAGGGTCAAGGATGAAACTATAGCTTTAAAAGTGCGCAGAAATTTGAGAAATTAATCTTTTGGCAAAATGATCACTTAACAGAAGATTTTGGCAAACCTACAATATTTGCAAGATGACTCTGTGAAGTCTGTGAGGAACAAGCCAATTGCTTCTGAGGAAAAAGCTTTCTTGCATATGCTCATAGGTTATAAGACTTCAGATATGTAGACCATTGCAATGCAATGTCCCTGGAAGCATGTCTACAAGCCAGCACCAAGAATGTGCTGTTAAGGATAGTGATATGCTCATGGCATGCCATGAAGGTACTTTCTACAGAGTAATCTGCCCACCCATGTATAGGTTATGAGACTTACTTAACATAGATTGGCCAAAAGTTTTCATGTAGATGGATTTGAGGTTTTAGCAACATTTTCTGGATTTTGGAAATGCATTAATTAACCCCCCAACATCTGACCAAAGGTCTGTGGAGAGACAACACTAACAAAGAAAACACAGAGCCCCAACATAATGTGTCTAGGAAATTAAACAACTAAGTAATGAACCAGGCTGATTCTGATTTTTATACACTCCTGAAAAAAGCACTTCTCTCAAATATATTTTTATTTTAGAAAAGCTAAAACAGAGGCCATGGCTTTATATGTCTTAATCATCCTTTTACATCAGGCATTAATTAAGACCTGCAAGGCTTTTGGTCCCTTTGGGGAATAAAGAGGTATCATAAACAGGAAGAAAAGCCTCTCAGTGGAGACTCATGCAGACGTACCTCTCACTGCCAATAGTCCAGGGTGATTCAAACCAAAAATAGTTGATTAAGGCAGACGTTCTAGGACAGGAAACCCATAACCGAAACACTAATCAGAACACAAATTGCATCTCTAATGAGGCATTGATTTTTAATCAGCCAATGTGTTGAATGTAAAGATGCGCCGGGTGGTTCTATCAATTGAAACCCTGGGTTAGGGCAATTTGTGATTAGTGCAGAGAAGGCAGAAGGACAGAGAAATAACTAGGCGATATGTAGAATTTTAAAAAATGAAATACAGCCATTATGGGAAAGAGTATGAAGTTTCCTCAAAAAATTAAAAGCAGAACAACTGTAAGATCCAGCAATCCCATTACTGGGTATACACACAAAGGCAATGAAATTAGTGTGTCAAAAAGATATCTGCCTGCTCATGTTTATTGCAGCGCTATTCACAATAGTCAAGATATGGAATTAACCTAAGTGTCCAACAACAGAGGAATGGATAAAGAAAATGTGGTAAATATATGCAATAGAATACTATTTGGCTATAAAAAATAATAAAATTCTGTCATTTTTGACAATGTGGATGAGTCTTGAGGTTATTACATGAAGTGAAATAAGCAGACACAGAAAGACAGATACAACATTTTCTCATTCATATGTAGGAGCTAAAAAACTGATTTAATGAAAGTAGTGACTAGAATAGTGATTACCAAAGACTGGGGAAGGTAGGGGACATTGGGAGATAAAGAGAGGACGGTCAATGTTACAATTAGAAAAAAAGTATAAGTTGTGAGGTCCTATTGTACAGTAGAGTGACTTTAGTAATTAAAAAGATATTGTATATGTGAAAATAGCTAGAAGAGAGAATTTTGAACGTTCCTATCACAAAGAAATGATAAATGTTTGAGGTGATGGATATGCTAATTACCCTGATTTGATCATTACACAATGCACACCCGCATCAAAACATCACACTGTACCCCATAAATATGTACAATTATTATGTGTCAATAAAAAATAAATAAATTTAAAAATAAAAGACAGTAAAAAGATGGAAAGACATGATGCCAAGCAAACCAACATTTATTTTTGGTGATTACATTTAAATTTATTAAGTGGGTCATTTCACTGAAACTTAGTTAAAATTGGTCATTTCTGAGATTCAAAACAAGCTTTTGGAGGAATCTGTGAGGAGATGATTGAATAGCTTTTCCCTAATTAGGAAGGCATATCACAGCTAATCACCAAATAGATGACTTCAAAGACTGCTTAGACAGTAAAGAAAGCTCTGGAGTTCACTCACAACTCTGATGGCATGTTGAGAACAGTACATTTCTGATACTTTGCTGCAGTACCTTCTTAGAGTCGGCAAAGTGCATAAATTCTTCTGCAGGAGTCTCTGCCTCAAAGCTCGTTCAAAATCCCGTTTAATAGAACTGCCAGTCACTGCAGAGCCTATAGTGCTTATTTCTTAAGAAATCATCATCCATAAATTTCTAATATTTACAGCCTGAACAAGAAATAAATATAGCTTTTGTTCAGTAGCATTCGTGAGTAAGCAGTGGTATTTCTCTTAGTGTGTGCAGAATTAAATGCTTTAGGAAAGATTTATCATTGCAAAAGGATAATTTGAAGGACTGCATTGAAAAAAAATCAGGCCAGTTAGGATTAGAAAACTGTTTAATAATGAGCACTGACACTGGCTTGAAGAAGGATAATTAGAATCTTTAATGTGTGGAGTGCCTTTTGAAAACATTTCTGGTGGTTAATACCACCATCTTAACATCCGGAGAAGGGCCACTGAGCTGACAGATGATAACCAAAAATCTTATCCGAGGTCATAAGGAAAATCGAAGGACAGACTTTAGTTCTCCTCATATATTCTCTCATTAGATTTACTACTATTCTGCAATATCGTTAGGGGGTATAATTTTCCCCGTAAGTCATGATCTAAGATGGAGACTGCTGATTTCGAAATATCCGTGGACTTCTGAAATCACAGCTGAAAACCAGTACTTCCTACCTCCTCCCTCTGGGCATTCAAGAATGAGAGTCGGTTTTAAGGAGGAAGGCTTGCTGATCCACACCTAGCCTTGGTGATCCACCCTACACTGCTGATCCACCCTACATTGCCTTGGTGAGGACTGAACAAAGATGCCCTTTCATGACCACAGGGCTTGGAACAAATACTGAAATACTACTTGGAACAAATACTGAAATCCAAAATATCTTCATGTCCTCGGCATTACCTCTATGTAAAAATGCAATTGTCACTTAAAACTCATAATCATAATTAATATACAGCTGTGAGCCAATGTTTTTGGTAGAAATTAAGCTATATTTTTATGGCAAGGAAATGAGATTAAAGAATAACTTGCCTGTTTGCTTAGAAAACACAATAAAAGGCCAGCCACGGTGGCTCATGCCTGTAATCCCAGCACTTTGGGAGGCTGAGGCCGGTGGATCACCTGAGTCCAGGAGTTCAAGACCAGTGCAGTCAACATAGTGAAACCCCGTCTCCACTAAAAACACAAAAATTAGCGCCTGTAATCCCAGCTACTCGGGAGGCTGAGGCAGGAGAATCACTTGAACCTGGGGGCAGGAAATTCGTACCACTGCACTCCAGCCTGGGCGACAGAGTGCAAGTCCATCTCAAAAAAAAAAAAAAAAGAAAAAGAAAAAACACAATAAAAAAACATGGACATTGTCATGCTATAAGGACTTTTCAGGACCACAATATCAAAAACCTTCCCCTACTAGTTGTCAGCCTTTCTGTGTCCAACCGCTCTTGCTGATCCCATTTTTCATGCCAGCTATTGCTTCTTTTCACTCCCCACCTTTATAGCAGATCTCCTTGAAAGAGTTGCCTGTCCTTGTTGCTTCCATTTCTTCTCTCAGTCACTCTTGAACCCACTCGAATCAGGCTCCCTCCCTACAATTCCACCAAAGTAGCTGTTCCCAAAGTCCTCCATTCACCCAACGCAAGGGTCAATTCTCAGGCCCATCTGGCAATCCATGTCACCCTTTCTTCTTTCTCCTCCTAACTCCTGGCCTGCTCCTTCTAAATTCTTCCCAGCAGACACTCCTTATATCTCAGGTATCTAGATTAGGGCTGCACGCTCACATCCCTGTTTTGTTCTTTGATCCATAGGTAGTGGCAACAACATATTTGAAGGATTTAGACATTTGGAGGCAAGACTTCTGGCATAATCTATTTAACATTTAATATTTTCCCAATCATGTTATCTCCACAAATCTTGCAGTTATATGAATACATAGTTCCATCCACCAGTGAACACAACAGCTGTATCCCTCACTTCTTCCATATACAGTGTCACAAATAGCAGTTTATGATTTTATTTCCTTCAACTAGGAAGCCCTCAACTCTACCAGGCTGTAGATGCCTGACATTTAATTAGTCACCTAATTATGGCTTTTTGCTGGCCTTAGCCTATGTTTTCATTTACGAGAAAAAAAAAAAAATCAAATTGATTGGGTTACAATGAAAAAGAAATACAACTCCAGTTATTAGCCCTAGCCTCTTTAGAGAAGAAATCAGAGATTTTAATTTTTCTCTAAAACTAAAGGGATATAACAAACTACTGTAATTGTTTCAGAGGATACATTTAGTATTTAAGTCAGAAAGAAATAGTTGCAACCAACCTAGAGAAGTGGTCTCCTCAGCTGGTGCTGGTTCATGGTTGATCATATTAATATGCTTTTAACAACAGAATGGGAGTTGAGGAAGCAGTCCACAAGAAAAGTCAGTGTGAGCAGGTCATGGAACATAACATTGTCGCCAACAGAGAATTACTTTTCCCTTTCTACCACTATATTTTAATTTCCCATTATACCTTTCAGTATCTTTCATTCCTATCCTTTCCTAATCATGTAAAGTTTCTTTTTCCTCCTTTTCACTTAGGGCCTGTTATAAAGGATAATACCTCCAAAAGTGGTGCTCAGAAAAAGAAAACCTATTGATGGCTTTCATTGTGAGTTTTTATTATTTTCTGATCTTTTTGTTGTTTCTTGTTAAAAGTAGGGTTGTCTTGTGATGAGCGAGAAAAAGAATAAGGTGACTCAACAAAAAAAGTCTTTTAAAACACTGTAAATAGAATTGGGGGTAAAGTATAAAGCTTCTGCACTTTTAAAAACCTTACACTCAGTGTTGAGTACAAAAGGCAGTGCTCCCTGCTAATCTCCTGAGAACTAACCCTTTAAAATGGTCTCCAGCAGCTCCCAGCTGCTTTAGTTGGTGCCTTTCCAAGTAAGTCCGAGAAATATAGAAATGGGTCTGGAACATTTGCTTGTAATCAAAATGTGAACACATATCTAGAATCAACCATGTCTTAAACACCTTACACTGGCTTAAAAATCCATGTATCTGGGGAAGACATTTACTATAGAATAAAACCATTCATAGAAGAGATTCTTCTTCTAATAGTTTGCAAAACAAGCCTTTTAATTGCAAAATAACATTATTTAAATCAACTGATCAGAAAGCATTTTTGAAGCAGATATTTGGGACAAATTTTTGAATATATTTTTAATGGTAGTCACTACTTCAGGCTGGTTGAAAGAGAATTAGCAGGTGGCCTTCTCTTGCAATATCTGTAATGAATGAAGATAAATAATTTAATAGTTTTATTTACCTTCTGTGCTATTAAAATGTAAAATGTCATAACACCTTACATAATTTGGAGTAAAAATGCCAACCTACTCTGAAGGAGTAGTACTTTTAAAAAAGTTTATATAATCTTAAATTGTTTATTACTATGTGCATGGTAAGCTTGGATGAGGCAGAGCAAGTCTTCAATCTTTTTATATGTAAAATGGGGGTTATAAAATGATCTGCCTCCAAAGATTGTGAGACGAAATGACCAATAACACTAACAAAAACATCAAACACTTTGATTAGGGCTTGGCGTTCAAATAAGCTCTCAATACATTGTACTTGTTCCAATTATCAGCATTATTTAATTAAGATATACAGTATGTAAAATTAGCAGAGTGTCTCTAAATGAAGTGCTGATAAAGAGGTATTAAACTAACAAAATATATGCAACATGTCTATTGCACTATTGTTTGATTTACTAGCAAAACTTATCTCATAGACAGGAAAACCACAGAATACTGTCTAGTTCCTTTCTAAATGCCTAAAAATTTGGTAGAGATGGAGCCTTGATTATCTTTTTCTGCAAAAACATTGATAAAATTTGTATACATCTACATATACATATATAAAATGATGTGCATTTTAATACTGTAAGTTTTTGTTGATTTTTCTTTTGCATTAGTGTGTTTACATTTCTAACTTAGGCAATAATTTTTTTTTAATCCCCAAGGTAAGATCAGGGTTGCGAAAGAAATACTATTCTCTTTGGTAGAGCGGACCTTTGAAGTACACATTTGCTGACATGACTTAAAGACTGCGCTCCATCACATTCTTAACTAATGCACAAGAATCGCAGCCAGATTTTTTTTTTTAGTCACACTAAAAAATGAAGATAATCCAAAGTAAACTGGTTTTCTCATCATTATAAAATACTTGGACATAATGGCGTTTTATACATAAAATTAAATCCTAACAAAAAGGAGCTAAAGACACTAATTACTTTCTAATACAAACCTGTAAACCGTTGGTATTGCTTCTTAAACAACATCATAACTGGCATTTTCCTGGAACAGCGTAACAATGTGTATGTAGTTCCAATTACAATGTATCATTGAGTAGAATGTACTTCTAAGTACCAGAAGACCTCTTGATCTCTTTAAAATTCATGAGTATTTAACTGAAAAAGTTGGGGAACTTTAAACAAGATACACATACACAATTTAACTATATACTTGTGCACACTCAGTATATATTTATACATATATAGATCACATATATCTTTATCATATTTATATATGCATATTTATTAGTAGGAATAAAAAAGTATATGGCATGTATTAGTAAAGTACTTGGCACCTATTAGTAAAGTATATGACACATATTTATTGGTAAAAATTTTTAAAAAGTATATGGCACAAATTTGTACCAAGGTGCTTCTCCTGTAGGCATTTTATTGATGTGTCATAGGACTACACTGGCATTAGATTCAGAGTGTGTGCTTCCCTATGAGGAGGGTGCTAAGACCCCAATCAAGCCTAAAAGCTCTATATCTCATTAAGCAACTACCCAGCTTCCCTGTTTGTCTTTCCATCCCCCAACTTTTCTTCTTAGCAAGAAAGAGCCTCCCCTTGGTTTCTTGAGTATCTTTGGCTTTTGGCTACTTATTCCACTTTTCTTCAAATCTCTTTCTACTTCAAATATTTTGTAAAGTAGCTTCTGGAAGAAGGTGGCTAAAATGTCCTTTACCAGAGGATTTAAGATAATTATGTAGGAAAGGGATAGTGGCAGGAGCCAGGGACTTCTTAGTGGAGCAAGGAATCTCATTTCCAGTGAATTTCTCTACTCAGAAAACAGAGGAAGAGAATCCTTACAGATCGACTTAAATCATCTTAGTTCTGTGGTTGGCCCCTGCCAAGGAGATAAGCAGATCTATCAGCAGGCCTGGGTTGACTGGTTTTTGTTTGCTTGTTTGGTTGGTTATTTTTAATGTGCATAGGTAAACACTAATTTAGGGCCAGGTAGAATTTCTGGTGGGGCATGGTTATAAACTACTGCCTCTTTTTCCTTCATTTATACCGTGTGTGTGTGTGTGTGTGTGTGCGTGTGTGCATGAGTGTGTTTACTGGAACACATCTAGTGCTGGCTCCATATCCCAACTTTGTCTTCTGCTTTGATCTTCTTAATCTTAATAACCTTCAGCCTTCCCTCCTGGCCCCTTGGATTTCATGGACTGTGAGCTTTCAGTGTTGCTGTTTACTTCTGTGTTTACCTTTTCACCCTTTGGTAAGATCATTTTGGTTCCCAGTCTCCTGCAGCCCACCCGCGACCAGACCAGATCCTGCTATGTTTTGGCTCTGTGTCCCCACCCAAATCTCATGCTGAATTTTAACTCCCAATGTTGGAAGCGGAGCCTGGTGGGAGGTGATTGGATCATGGAGGTGGTTTCTAGTGGTTGAGCACTATCCCCCTTGTGCCATCTCATGATAGAGTTCTCACAAGATCTGGTTGTTTGAAAGTGTGCAGCACCTCCCCTTTCTCTCTCTCTCTCTCTCCCCCTCCCTCTCTTTCTCTCTGTCTCTCCTGCCATCCAGGTGAAGACATGCCTGCTTCCCTTTTGCATTCTGCCATGATTGTAAGTTTCCTGAGGCTTTCCCAGAAGCAGAAGCCTGTATAGCCTTCAGAACCATGAGCCAATTAAACCTCTTTTTTCTTATAAATTACCCGGTCTCAGGTAGTTCTTTATATCACTGTGAGAACAGACCAATACAGACCTGAAGCCCAGTACTAAAGTTCGTAAAGCAGGAGATTCTGCTGCTTTATAAGAGCACTGAGAATTAGAGCTGATCAGAGCATCTTGTATAGCAATGGTCTTTTTGAAACTCTGAGATACAGACTCTATATCTTTGAAAATCCTTTACTAAAGATCCTCCTCTGCCGCCATTGGTATTGGTGGTAGGCACCATATATTTTTAAACATTCTCAGCCTGAACGGTTTTCTGTAGCTTTCTTCTTCTCTCTGCAGAATGCTGTCTGGCATCTCAGGGTATTAATAATCTATCCAAGAAAAAATGTGACACAGGAGTACCTGAAGCCAGACCCTTGATGACTCAGGACTGAGAAACAGCACCAGGTAGAGGCCAGACACCAGGACTTAGAGTTAGAACACTGGAGGTGAAGCCTAGTTGCACTGCATATGAGATACAGAATCTTAAGCAAGTCATTTAGCCTCTCCAGGGCTGTTTTCTTGTCAAAATAGAAAATAATTTTTAAAAATTACTTAAATGATTGGACCAGGACCATATCAGGTAAGACATGTAGACAGCTTTCTTCATTGTCAAAGGGCTAGTATATGGATGGTGTTCTTATCACCAGTGCTAGTGATGCTGTAAAGGCGAAGTTCGGAGACTATGAAGCTCTCAGCCTGCCAGGACCGAAAGAGGGAGAAACGGCAATGGAGACAGGCACTGGAAGCCAAAATGAGAGCTGCCCTTCCAAGCTTGGATGACAAAATAAAGCCACAGTATAGAGGGTTTGGGTTTCCAGGTCTTCTATTTTTTTTTAAGAGCAACTTCCCTGGCTCTTGCCTACCCTGTTAGTGATAGGTCTAGAACAAATACAGTGAAAAATAAGATGTGTAATCTGATCAGGAGAAATTACTGGTGGTGGGGGAGGTGGCGGTGGAACCCGTGGCCACATCTTCTTAATCAACTAAAGGCAGATGGAAACCGGCTGTGCCAGAAGTTCCAAGAAGCATCTTCCAAACCCAGGGTCATTCGGCCTGTGGGCCAACTCCAGTTCACCATCTGTTTTTGTGAATAAAGTTTTATTGGAACACAGCCCTGCTTATTTATGCAGAACACAGAGTTGAACAGTTGAGAAAGAGGCAGTACAACCCACAAAGCTTAAAATATTTACTCTAGCCTTCTTAAGAAAAAGTTTGAAGACGCCTGTTTTATACCTTTTAACAAGGAGAAATGTTAGTCAGAACAACATTTTGGCTGCCAGATCACATTAAATTAGAAGGTGGCATCACTGAAGAATAGGACTGGTATACTCTTGGAAATATACTTGTTCTGCCGTCTTTTTTCAAAGTGAATAACCAAGGATCAGTGCAGAAAGAAACAGTTTTTTAGTCATGCATTTTAAGAAAGGGAGTAGCAAAAAAAAATTCAAATCAAATTCTTGAAACCCAGGGGGCTGAAGAGGAAAAAATATGCTAACGGTATTTAGAAAATGTTGTCAGATGCCCACCCCTGTCACAGTTACTCTCTGTTAATTAGTAACATAGAGATTCAGCAAAATGGGAACCTTCATGATTTTCACCTAAGAGACTTCAAGCAAAGGTGCTATTACTCTAAAGCAGGGAGTGATACAAGCCAGTTGTCAGAAAGCAGATTGAAAGTGTATGCACATAGTAATGTAGTATATACTAGCATTGACCTATTTTTTACATTTCTGTGAAATCAAAGTTCAAAACCCACATGTAGTGGTAAGGAAAACACATTCCATTTCCCCAAGCTGCAGCACCTGCTGCAGTCTTACTGGGATGTGCAGACAATCACTCCATCCAGCCAGGAGCTCACAGCAAATGGAGGCTCTTTCTCCCGGGGAAGGCCAGCAGTTGATCAAGGCCAAGCAGGGAGACATGAGAATGGCTAACCTGACAGTCAAGGCTTGGTTAGTCTGTGGAGGAAAGAAATCATTCTTGATATACCGAGAAGTGAGTCACTGACAAATGTCCAGAGCCTTACACCTGCACAAAGTAGCTTTCTTACTTTTCTTTATATTTTAGCAATTAACATACCACGAGATAAAAAAACTACTGGGTATTTCCTCCCCTCCCTGTAACTGACCAGAGATGTGCAACCCAGTGTACACTGCTTTGGAAAGCAAAGCGATAGATCAATGAGAAAATAAGCCTTAATTCACCTCACCCACACCTCCTATACACATCGTCCCTTGAAAGCCTGTTTACCGATTACCTGTCTTCAACACCCTTCACAGACTTGGAGAATTCAAAACAGGGACACCAGAACAGGAAACATAAATCACTGAAAACGCTAATACAAAATATTAAAACAATAAAATATGAGTGAATTATTTTTCCTTCTCATTATTCCCAGTACAATTTAATTCTGTTTCTACAAACGGCTGCGGAAGGAAACGGCGAAGATAAATAAAATGACTTCAGGAAAAGAAAACTTTGCTCACGTGTTTGCAAAATACTGGAGCCCCAAAAGTAGTCTCTGGGGGCCAATACGTCATTGTCCTTGAGGCCTCTGGAAGGTCAAGACTGGAGGCTACTTAGAAACTGGTAACTCAAAGATCTCGTTGGGACAATTTCCGCCAAAAACAGCAGTGACAGACAAATACGTGTTATGAAAATACTACTTTGCTTTTTTTCAGGTTTATGCAGCCTTGGTGATTTCAAAAGAAATGTTTTGTGTATAAAACAACATAATAAAAGAGAATCCTGCTACGTGACAGGGTTTCCTTTAATGGAAAGACTTTTTCACGCCCATAAACATTTGATACCCACATCTGTTAGAGATAAAATGAGAGTATAACTTCCCTTTTGGATGAAGATATTCAGGGTTCTGAGAGCCCATATAACATGCTTAATGGAGACAGCAAAAAATGCTGTAGATAAAGTTTCCCCGATTAAATTAGTACTCTATTGGAATTTAAAATTTTATGGACTGCCTCAGGTACTTTATATATGGCTTTGGGAGTGTGTTTATATTTTAATTCTAGTGTATAGCTTGCTATTGTCATTTTAGGAAGTCAAAGAGCCTGTTAGATTTGTAGTTTTTTGAGGAACCTCGAGATTATTCTTTACGATGGCTGTACTAGTTCACAATCCCAACAGTGTATAAGGGTTCACATTTTTCTGCATCCTCACCTGCAATTGTTAGTTTTTTGTCTTTTTGATAATAGCCATTATAAACGTGGTGAAATGATATCTCATTGTGGTTTTGAGTTGCATTTCCTTGGTGATTAGCAATGTTGAACATTTT